>NC_074674.1:6097556-6375548 GCF_029448725.1 Salvelinus fontinalis
GCCATTAAACCTCCCACTCACAACCCTGTTAACAACAGAGCCATTAAACCTCCCACTCACAACCCTGTTAACAGAGCCATTAAACCTCCCACTCACAACCCTGTTAACAACAGAGCCATTAAACCTCCCACTCACAACCCTGTTAACAACAGAGCCATTAAACCTCCCACTCACAACCCTGTTAACAACAGAGCCATTAAACCTCCCACTCACAACCCTGTTAACAACAGAGCCATTAAACCTCCCACTCACAACCCTGTTAACAACAGAGCCATTAAACCTCCCACTCACAACCCTGTTAACAACAGAGCCATTAAACCTCCCACTCACAACCCTGTTAACAACAGAGCCATTAAACCACCCACTCACAACCCTGTTAACAACAGAGCCATTAAACCTCCCACTCACAACCCTGTTAACAGAGCCATTAAACCACCCACTCACAACCCTGTTAACAACAGAGCCATTAAACCTCCCACTCACAACCCTGTTAACAGAGCCATTAAACCTCCCACTCACAACCCTGTTAACTACAGAGCCATTAAACCACCCACTCACAACCCTGTTAACAACAGAGCCATTAAACCTCCCACTCACAACCCTGTTAACAACAGAGCCATTAAACCTCCCACTCACAACCCTGTTAACAACAGAGCCATTAAACCTCCCACTCACAACCCTGTTAACAACAGAGCCATTAAACCTCCCACTCACAACCCTGTTAACAGAGCCATTAAACCTCCCACTCACAACCCTGTTAACAACAGAGCCATTAAACCTCCCACTCACAACCCTGTTAACAACAGAGCCATTAAACCTCCCACTCACAACCCTGTTAACAGAGCCATTAAACCACCCACTCACAACCCTGTTAACTACAGAGCCATTAAACCGCCCACTCACAACCCTGTTAACAACAGAGCCATTAAACCACCCACTCACAACCCTGTTAACAACAGAGCCATTAAACCTCCCACTCACAACCCTGTTAACAACAGAGCCATTAAACCTCCCACTCACAACCCTGTTAACAACAGAGCCATTAAACCTCCCCCTCACAACCCTGTTAACAACAGAGCCATTAAACCTCCCCCTCACAACCCTGTTAACAGAGCCATTAAACCGCCCACTCACAACCCTGTTAACTACAGAGCCATTAAACCGCCCACTCACAACCCTGTTAACAACAGAGCCATTAAACCACCCACTCACAACCCTGTTAACAGAGCCATTAAACCTCCCACTCACAACCCTGTTAACAGAGCCATTAAACCGCCCACTCACAACCCTGTTAACAAAAGAGCCATTAAACCTCCCACTCACAACCCTGTTAACAGAGCCATTAAACCACCCACTCACAACCCTGTTAACAGAGCCATTAAACCGCCCACTCACAACCCTGTTAACAGAGCCATTAAACCACCCACTCACAACCCTGTTAACTACAGAGCCATTAAACCACCCACTCACAACCCTGTTAACAACAGAGCCATTAAACCACCCACTCACAACCCTGTTAACAGAGCCATTAAACCGCCCACTCACAACCCTGTTAACAGAGCCATTAAACCACCCACTCACAACCCTGTTAACTACAGAGCCATTAAACCTCCCACTCACAACCCTGTTAACAACAGAGCCATTAAACCACCCACTCACAACCCTGTTAACAACAGAGCCATTAAACCTCCCACTCACAACCCTGTTAACAACAGAGCCATTAAACCTCCCACTCACAACCCTGTTAACTACAGAGCCATTAAACCTCCCACTCACAACCCTGTTAACAGAGCCATTAAACCACCCACTCACAACCCTGTTAACTACAGAGCCATTAAACCGCCCACTCACAACCCTGTTAACAGAGCCATTAAACCACCCACTCACAACCCTGTTAACAGAGCCATTAAACCGCCCACTCACAACCCTGTTAACTACAGAGCCATTAAACCTCCCACTCACAACCCTGTTAACAACAGAGCCATTAAACCGCCCACTCACAACCCTGTTAACTACAGAGCCATTAAACCTCCCACTCACAACCCTGTTAACAACAGAGCCATTAAACCGCCCACTCACAACCCTGTTAACAGAGCCATTAAACCTCCCACTCACAACCCTGTTAACAACAGAGCCATTAAACCGCCCACTCACAACCCTGTTAACAACAGAGCCATTAAACCGCCCACTCACAACCCTGTTAACAACAGAGCCATTAAACCTCCCACTCACAACCCTGTTAACAACAGAGCCATTAAACCGCCCACTCACAACCCTGTTAACAACAGAGCCATTAAACCGCCCACTCACAACCCTGTTAACAGAGCCATTAAACCTCCCACTCACAACCCTGTTAACAACAGAGCCATTAAACCGCCCACTCACAACCCTGTTAACAACAGAGCCATTAAACCGCCCACTCACAACCCTGTTAACAACAGAGCCATTAAACCTCCCACTCACAACCCTGTTAACAACAGAGCCATTAAACCTCCCACTCACAACCCTGTTAACAGAGCCATTAAACCTCCCACTCACAACCCTGTTAACAACAGAGCCATTAAACCTCCCACTCACAACCCTGTTAACAGAGCCATTAAACCGCCCACTCACAACCCTGTTAACAACAGAGCCATTAAACCTCCCACTCACAACCCTGTTAACAACAGAGCCATTAAACCTCCCACTCACAACCCTGTTAACAACAGAGCCATTAAACCTCCCACTCACAACCCTGTTAACTACAGAGCCATTAAACCTCCCACTCACAACCCTGTTAACAGAGCCATTAAACCACCCACTCACAACCCTGTTAACTACAGAGCCATTAAACCGCCCACTCACAACCCTGTTAACAGAGCCATTAAACCACCCACTCACAACCCTGTTAACAGAGCCATTAAACCGCCCACTCACAACCCTGTTAACTACAGAGCCATTAAACCTCCCACTCACAACCCTGTTAACAACAGAGCCATTAAACCGCCCACTCACAACCCTGTTAACTACAGAGCCATTAAACCTCCCACTCACAACCCTGTTAACAACAGAGCCATTAAACCGCCCACTCACAACCCTGTTAACAGAGCCATTAAACCTCCCACTCACAACCCTGTTAACAACAGAGCCATTAAACCGCCCACTCACAACCCTGTTAACAACAGAGCCATTAAACCGCCCACTCACAACCCTGTTAACAACAGAGCCATTAAACCTCCCACTCACAACCCTGTTAACAACAGAGCCATTAAACCGCCCACTCACAACCCTGTTAACAACAGAGCCATTAAACCGCCCACTCACAACCCTGTTAACAGAGCCATTAAACCTCCCACTCACAACCCTGTTAACAACAGAGCCATTAAACCGCCCACTCACAACCCTGTTAACAACAGAGCCATTAAACCGCCCACTCACAACCCTGTTAACAGAGCCATTAAACCTCCCACTCACAACCCTGTTAACAACAGAGCCATTAAACCGCCCACTCACAACCCTGTTAACAACAGAGCCATTAAACCGCCCACTCACAGCACTGTTAACAACAGAGCCATTAAACCGCCCACTCACAGCACTGATCTTCTTCCACTGCCTGTCCAGCTCTGCCTTCTCATTGGTCTCCTTGAAGCGGCGAGTCTTCCTCCCCTCAGACATCTTGATGCCATACTGGAAAGCAGCCCTGAAAGGACGAACACAGTTTGTCTGCAATTAATATTAAATTACTTGGCCCGATTAAAAGCCTTTCATAGAAATGGCAAGGAATCCAATGATGTTTCTATCACTGTGTCCTGTAATGAATGTATGAAACAAGGGATTCCAGGTGCATTGTTGAGACAAAGCTCTAAGATAACATACTTTGGCAGAGCCTCCTTGTTGTTCATGTATTCACTATATTCATCCTGAGTGTCAAAGTCCCAGCGACCCAGAGGACCCTTCTTGTTACCCTATAGGGGTCAGAGACAAAACGGAGGTCAAAAGTATGTCAACCACACCACCACACACAACTGACGATCAACCCAAAGGTCCATCTAGGAGGGGACTAAGGATTAAAAGATGAAGCACCAACCTGGTCCATCTTGGTGTAGTCCACCTCTTCATCACTGTCCACGGCCAAGTCGTCCATACTGAGAACAGAGAGAGAGAACGCCCATATCACACAGGTACACCCACTACAGCAAATGACCTGGTATATTAAGCCCAGTGTCCACTCTACAGTGATGTGACATGGATGAATCGGGGGACTCACGTAGCTGGGTAACACTCAGCATAGCTGTTGGACATGCCAAAGAAGTCCCCGAGCTTCTCCTCTTTACGGCCACGCGACCCAGCAGTAGCTCGCAGTTAAGGAGGTCAGCGGACTAAACATTTCCCCTCTATCAGTCTAAATACTGGGAATGAAGACATTGTCAAGTCTAGCTATGTAAGCCAAGATAATGTGGCTCTCTGGCCCAAACAGTGAAAAGGATATGTTTCTCCTGGCCACTGGGGAGTTGCTGCAAACTTCTCATTGATCAACTTGATCTGGTCCTTCACTGATCCTGGACCTGTATGGTCCGAAGAGGATAGACAGGCCAGAGGTCAGAATGTGTAGTTGGGTTGAATGGGGATCAATACTAGATTTTAAAAAGAGCATGTTATTTGTATGCTATGGTTGATGAATTACCCGTCTCAATCTCCATGGTATCATCGTCATCTGCTCTGGGCTTCTCGAAGTAGCTGTGTCGTCTCTTTTCTTCCTCCTTGTCCCTCTCCCTCTCTCTGTCCCGCTCCCTCTCTCTGTCCCGTTCCCTCTCTCTGTCCCGCTCCTTCTCCTTCTCCCGGTAGCGTTCCTTCTCCTTGTCCCGGATGGCCTTGGAGGTAGATGGGGCGTAGTCCCCGATGTCATCAAAGATGCTGTTAGGATGGAGAAAGGAATGGTTTGAGTTCAATGGGAACAACAGATCTTCAAAGAAACAGAAAGTGATTAAATGAAAACAGCCTTTATGGAGAGCCACAACACTGACCTTGCGTCTGCCTCTGGTCCTGGAACTTTCTTCTCATCAATTTTCACCCCTGTAAGAAGAAACCAATGGAAATCATTTAAATGTGAACTGTAGATAAACAAACGGATGCCATGAAAAACGGGGTAGGAATCAGTATCCAGTCGTGAACCAATCAAAGGCCAACCTCCTTTTTCCTTCTTCTTCATCTTCTTGTTGCGGGTCCCTTGTCGCAGGTAGGACAGGATCTGGGTCAGCTTGCTGATGACAATGTCGTTGGTGGTGAGAGTTGTCTGAGCCTGAAGAGAGAAAAGTTACGCATACCTCTACATAAACCATGACTGTAATAGACATTCTATGTTATTGTGGTCTGCAGTGCAGTCGGACCTCCATGGTGGGGCAGTCGGCCTTGCTGCGGATCAGTGTGGTGGGGATGTCGGTGTCTGCGTACTCATCCTCCAGGTCCACTACGTATGCCATACGGCCGGGCAGGAACAGCTCATTCCTCTCAAACTGGCGGCCCTTGAACATGATCCGGTAGATATTCCTTCCTGAGGGTGGAGCAGAGAGACCGTCAACACCACCAACCAACTGAAGTGATTTACCTTTACATGGGCTCAAATTCCAGTAGATAATATGACTATTACTTACCTAGACGTGTCTTGAACTCTATTTTCTCCTCTGGTTCAATCTCTTTCCTGGAGGAAAGAATACAGGTCAATTTCTCTGGAATGAGGACACTGGAGAACTCGTTCAGGAAGAAAATAACATGTTCTATGCTATGAGAAAATAATGATGAAAATATCAATATACATACTTGACTTCCTTTGTTACTTTTTCAATCATATCCTCCTCCTCCTTCTCCTTGCTGGTGATCTCAGCACGCACCTGCAAGTAGACAAACATGATATCCATGGCAACTATTTCCCGTAGGTCGACACAGTCCCTACTCTGCTGCAGTTGTTCCATAATATGGCACAGCAGAGGACGTTTTCTTCACCTCTGGGTGTACACTGCAGGAGTGATAGAACAGGGTGACCTACTTGGTATTTTCACTCTTTTTAGTGAGGGAGGGAGCAATGACAGTGTGTCCCATTGGAACAGCCAAGGAATTAGCATAGCTCAGCTTCAGCATACTTCAAACCAGATATCTTCTACAATATAGATGGCATTCTATAGCTACTACATGACTGTGTTACTGATAATCTGAGCTCAAGCATCTTCGGATTTCTTCATTCTTCGGATTCCTTTTTTCTAAAACATGACTCAAGTTTTATCGACAGGTCCAGGTTAGACATGTAGATAGGGGAAACAGTAAGAGGGATAAAGCTCAGGGAGTGAGTGGTGGAAATGGAATCAAACCACAGCCCTTACGGGCATATTGGTCAGGGGGCAGCAGAACTATCACTAGACCAGCCCCCCGGAACTTAAAACGCTATTCTAATGGCAAAGACCAAGAATCTGGGCGGGCAGCTTCTGTTTATTAATGAACCTTAGCATCATGAAAAGGACAGTAGACTGACCTTCTGCAAAAGGGCAAAATCCAATCCTTTCACCAAGTGAGTGTGTTCCATGTCACCACCCAAGAACTTAGACTCTTGGATCATCTGCCGCCTCTTCTCAGCTGCTGAATTATCCCTGTCAACACAATACATCACCATGGACATTCATACAGAACACGTTCATACACCACCACCCCCGGTGGAGAGTAGACAGTAGAATTATGGGAAACTCACGCCTCGGCTGTGGGCCCCACTGCTCTGTAATTGGCTGTTGTGCTGATGAGTTCTGTCTCCTCGTAGTCCTTGTTGACGCCATCACGACGCTCCCGGGCACGGTCACGGTACTTCTCAGCTAGCTCCCGCTCCCTCTCCACTTCCTGCTGACGCAGCTTGGCGTAATAACTGATAGGGGTAGCAGAGGGCAAAGGTCAGCTGGTGACAGCTGAGAGACCTCAGGCAGTGTGACAACAAACATTCAGTTTAATCAAATAATAAGAGAAACAGTTATTATAGACTCTGCCACCCTTAATGAAAGAACCACCTTTTCTTCTTCCGTCTACGGGCTGCAGGATCATCCTCTTCACTGTAGTCCCGGGGCATCCTGTAAAAAAAGCAAATTCAGTTCTAGAAGTGTTGATTCAAAAGACTGTGTACTTGGACTTAACAATCCCCAAATCTGCCATTTCATTAATATATTCATGAGCCAACGGACTACTCTATGATACTGTAAATCCATCACTCACTCATGATGTCTGGAGGATTTGGAGGATGGGGGAGCTGACGAAGGCGTGGCACGAGGGGTCATCAAAAGTTTACGGAAGTCCTCATTTGTCAGCTTGGACCTGGTAAACAAAGGGGGGGGGGGGGGTTAAGCCACACAGTATGTGTAGTCTAACATAGTCTTGGAAGACTTTCAGACCATTCGTACTCATCCAAAATGTACAGCGAAACAATCAAAACATATCTCAGACATATTCAATAAGTGTCATCACACTGGGTCCTCTGTTCTCATGACCCAAAAGTTGATGTGGTGACCAAATGTGTTGTCATGCAAATATTGTAAACGGCAACAAAAGCCTCACTTACTGAAGTGCTGACCGGTGGTCCTCCACCTCATGCCCATCCGGCGCCAGAGGGTTGGAGAACGACTCCGCTGTAAAATAAAGACGTTACTACCTGCAGACGCCATTTTTCCGGGGAGAACTGGCAACTGTGTCAATTGGTGCGCGCTTCACTTCGACTGCATCGAATGAGGTTAACTTGTACTAAATAATTAATACGTGGTTGATGCCACTGCAGTAAAACACCAATTAGCTAAGAGTTCACGAATGGCTATCAAAATAGACATATTGAGCAGATACATATAAAATGAGGTAATTGAGAGGTTACTTTTTCTTTGCAAGATGGCCAAACAGTGGCTACTCAGGCTATTTAACAGTAGCTAGTTAGTTAGCAAGCTATGATAGGTAGCTAACAAACACCCCTAGCTAGTTAGTTACGGTTGTCTTTTGAGTCTGGAAATATGAATCCCTATAGCTATATACATTGCTAATGCAACGTGTAAACGTAATATTCAGTAACGTTAGCTGCACAAATGGGGAAAGTTATCAGTAGTAACGTTAGCTAACATTAGCTATCTTTGTTAGTTGGCTAGCTAGCTGACGTTAGCTCACACAATGCCAAATACATTCAACTTACTCTCTCGTTCTCCTCGTTCTCGTTCCGGCATGTTGAAAGAAGTTGGTCTCACTCAAGTAAAACAAAAAGTTTGTTATCAACTATTGCTAGATTTATAATCCTAGCTATGTTGTTGATGGTGATGTGTGCTGCTGTGAAAACGGAAATGACAGTCAACATTCGATTGGTATGGTCTTGATTTGCGGCGCAAACGTTACGTCAACCTTAAACGTGGAATGTAATTGGGTGAATTCTCGAATTTTACAAAGCTTCTTGAATGTGATTTGTTGATATAGAGAGTGGGTGGGTTCAGGAACATTCATCTAAAGCTGGTGAACCATCATGGCCGCTTCCGTAGTAAGAGGTATTGGCTCTAACCTTGCTAAAAACCTTCGAGAGATTCGTCTACATTTGTGCCAGACTTCGCCTGCGAGTCAAGGAGCAAGGTAATATTTTTAAATTGACAACAGTCATATTTTCATGAAATCGAAATAGTTAGCTACCTTGTCTTCGCTAGCGGTCACAAAGCTGTCCTCATAGCTAGCACAATCTACTACCAGACGCCTAGTGGATACTCGCATTTCTCATTAGCAGAAGTTACTTTTCGTAGCAGGGTAGGAGAACTTACGCAGCAGGTTATGATAATTAAATAACGTTAGGGTTAGTTAAAATGCTAAACTTGTCCCCGACTCGAAAATACAGTATCTCGTTGCAACCAGTTCTGCCCTGAAAACAGTCTTGTTTCCACTAATTCGATTCTGCCTGCCAGACATGCTACATGTAAACATACAGTAGTTAACGAACAATCGCAATTTAATATAGAATAAACTAATCTGAAATAATTTGTAGATCACGCATATGTATCTAACTACAGCACTACAACATCGTTTCTATTATGTATCTTAATATTCAACATTTACTAATAGGATAAATAGTAAACCCTTGTTTATTACCTAGCTATTTCAGTGTTATGAACTCGTATAGTAAAAAAATATTGTACAAGTTATTTCACTTGATTATTTATTATTCCATGTTCTCCAGGGATTTTGTTGAACAACACTATGTGGAACTGAAGAAGGCAAACCCCACATTCCCCATCCTCATCAGGGAGTGCTCAGGTGTTCAGCCTAAGCTTTGGGCAAGATCTGGTGAGAACATTGTTTCAGTAGCTAGGCGACTCACATCTGTCACCACTGTATGTCAAATGCAATGTTTATGGCCATGCATTCATTTGGTTCTTTCATGTACCTGTATTGCAGATTTTGGTAAGGAGAGCAGTGTGGCCCTTGACAACATGAATGCTGACCAAGTGGCTAAGGTGCTGGAGACAGTTGTGACATCATAAGCATGACCAACTCCGCTCCCCCTAGGACACCTTTCCAACTGAGATGGAGTGTGGATTGTAAAGGACTTGTATCACATACAGCTTTATTGCTGTTCTAATAAATCTGAGTACTAACTTGTGACATGCTGCTGCATTGATATGTTTGTTAATTGTTTGTGTTCATATGAACTACATTCCATTCATAGGCATGTGCATATATTGGTAAGTCTATTGTTAAAAACTACTGTCAAACTCACAGAAGGCTAGCACTGTTCAATGTTCCCAATTATGGTCTGAGAGAATTGACCAGTCAGCATTTGACTGAAAGATACACTGGCAACAATATGATTTTATATTCATGCTATATAAATTCACACTTTCATAATAAGATTTTATGAATAAAGAAACCAGATTAAGAGATTAAACCATTTTTATTGATAACGATGAACAATCAGAAATGACAAATGGAAGAAAAGTTTGTTTTCACAAGAATGTGACAGAAAAACAGGTTTGTAAACATGGGAGTTCAGCAAATTCTCTGAGTCAGTCAGATCAGCTATCCTCCTCTGGTCCTCCAGAACCTTCCTCTGCATAGGTGTATGGGTCTAAAATAAGTGCTAAAACAAGGCTATGGGCTCAGCAATAGGATTTGTGAGGTGCATAGTACAGGATTTGTGAGGTGCATAGTACAGGATTTGTGAGGAGTATAGTATTTGGAGTGACATTTGCTACAAGTGTTCCCAGAGTCCTAACAATCCCTTACCTTACACACAATTATGTGGAAGTGTTCACAGCTTAAAGAACAGAAATTAAAACCCACAACATGCAAGAGCACTACACCCTACAACATTTCCTTGACAGCAATGCTAGACCAAGGACATATTAATGCCCAATGATTGTTTTATCATTAGTTAAGACTTGGCAAATACACTGAAGATGGGTTTACGTTCCATCAGGCTGTGCAAATGTGTTAATTTCAGTGTCCCGTTTATTCAACACTTCAAATAGAATGGTATGAGTATTTTGCCTTTTTCATGTCAATACATGCCTGGTTTAGCAAGCTTATAGAATATATGGTTAAAACATAGATTGTGTTGTTAGTAACACAATACAGATGTTCCCCTAAAATACATGTGTAGAACCTTAAGTACATATACAGGCCAGAACTCCAGTTTCCCCTTTTGGTTGAAACCTCAGGCACCAGTGTGATTGTCTTCTGATTGACGTCAGCAGCTCCACTTCATTCCCTGGAGAAGAAATCCACCATCTCCTGCAAAGTAACATTAGATTTGAGAAATTATGTAAGTCATTTTGGGCTTTGGGAAAATTACAGAATATATGATGTACATGTACCTGAAATTTCACCATTGGATTATTTCTTTTTGGAGGACTTATTTTTCTTAAGAAAAAGAAAAAAGGAAATATCAGTGCTATTATAACAATTTTATGCATCCAAATAACACTATTTGCATAATTCATCATTTTCTATTGATATGCACCTATGCCCCAGATAGTGTTTCTGTCCCATACCGTAGTCACTTCTGTGTTAGGCAAAGGTCCTGTTGAGGCTTTTACTGGTGTTTTCAATGCAGTTTTCATTTTCCCCTTTTTCTCTGTCAGCTTGTTTTTCTCTGTAGAACCCAATCACAATGGAAACACACAACAAATTAACTTAATACTTAGAGAAGCAACCTTTCTTGTTTGTCCCGTATTGCACTTACTCTTTTTGTTTTTTGGGGTCTCTGGTGTAAGGCTCGGTTCAGGAGTTGAGATTGCAGAGTCTTTCACAGTGTTTTCAGCTTTAGCACCCTTCTTCTTTCTCTTCTTTATTTCAATGACTGGAGTTGTATTTTCCTTCACAGCGCTCCCTTTCTCTGCGACTTTCTTCTTCTTCTTCTTTTTGGGAGTCTCTAGCTCTTCCGGTTCAGGGGTGGGAGGAAGAGGCCTCTTAGCAGCTGTGGTCTTTGGAGTTTCCTTGGTCTGGTTGTTGGTTGGTGGTGTCAGAGTGGCTGCTGTGTTTTTCTTGCTCTTTTTAATTTTTTTATTTTTTGGGACGAAGTCTGTTTTTTCGTCCTCTTCCGGTGACTCCCTCTCGGCCTTCGCCCCTCTTCTTTTCTTCACCCTCTTTCTTTTCCTTTTCTTGAGGGACTTTGCTGACAGAACAAGAGTGGTGGAGCCAGACTCTGAAGCCAGGGTGGTATCCACCTTGGAATCGTCTGTAAAACGGAGAAAATCAATGTAACAGAAATGTTGACTATAGATGATGGTTACAGGTTACATTCAGTTATTTAGCAGGTAATAAAAGGCAATCCCTAGCCCTACCCTTTGCCTAGTACTGGCTAAGGGTTGTTTATGGTCCAGGTCTAATGATCATTAGCTTTCTCTTGTGCCTCTTTCTCTCAGGGCTCTTCAACCCTGTTCCTGGAGATCTACCCTCCTGTAGGTTTTAACCCCAACCCTGTTCCTGGAGATCTACCCTCCTGTAGGTTTTAACGCCAACCCTGTTCCTGGAGATCTACCCTCCTGTAGGTTTTAACTCCAACCCTGTTCCTGGAGAGCTACCCTCCTGTAGGTTTTAACTCCAACCCTGTTCCTGGAGATCTACCCTCCTGTAGGTTTTAACTCCAACCCTGTTCCTGGAGATCTATCCTCCTGTAGGTTTTTAACTCCAACCCTGTTCCTGGAGAGCTACCCTCCTATAGGTTTTAACTCCAAACCCTGTTCCTGGAGAGCTACCCTCCTGTAGGTTTTAACTCCAAACCCTGTTCCTGGAGAGCTACCCTCCTGTAGGTTTTAACTCCAACCCTGTTCCTGGAGAGCTATCCTCCTGTAGGTTTTAACTCCAACCCTGTTCCTGGAGATCCACCCTCCTGTAGGTTTTAACTCCAACCCTGTTCCTGGAGAGCTACCCTCCTGTAGGTTTTAACTTCAACCCCAGTTGTTACTAACCTGATTCAGCTTATCAATCAGCTAATTATTAGAATCAGGTGTGCTACATTAGGGTTAGAGTTAAAACCTACAGGACAGTAACTTTCCAGGAACAGGGTTGAAGTTAACCTACAGGACGGTAGCTCTCCGGAAACAGGGTTAGAGAGCTCTGGATAGTGTACCTGATGGAGTCAGCTCCAACCGCTTTGTGTCCAGACTGGACTCAC
Organism: Salvelinus fontinalis; assembly: GCF_029448725.1. NCBI lineage: Eukaryota > Metazoa > Chordata > Actinopteri > Salmoniformes > Salmonidae > Salvelinus > Salvelinus fontinalis. Next base: position 6,110,194 of record NC_074674.1, read on the forward strand.
CACAATCCTCCTCTACTGCAGGCTGCCCATTCTCTTCAACCTCCCCCTTCTTCTTCTTCTTCTTCTTCATCTTCTTCTTCTTGGGAGTTGCTTCCGTTGTCTCTTTACTCCTCTTCCTCTTTGATCCAGGTGTTGGGGTATCAGTGGGTGGTTCCTCTGTGAGTGGTTCCTCTGTCTCTGTGGGGATTGTCTCAGCAACTGTCTCAATGGTCACTTTTTCAGGCTACATGGTGACAAAAAACAGAGGGGCAACAACAATAGAATATTATTTAGATCAAAGCAAAACCTTCAATCAAAGCATTTGGTCACTTTGATTCATATCAGCCGTGCACAGGGTGTCTCACAGACACATGGTTACATCATTGATTACTTTACTTACCTCCAAGTCTTCAGATGCTGAATTGGGGATAACTGGGTCAACACACTCCTTTGATTCCTCTTCTAAAGCAGTTCTGATCTCAGCAGCTAAAGATACATTTAAAAATACATTTCATAAGACTGCTAATTTACTTGTTTGACTGTATTTTGCTTGTTGTTCTCCCTCTCAGTTATTTCATTGCAAGATGATGGTAAGTCATATCTTTTTTTTATTTTTCCCCAAAACTTTATGAACGCTTTATGAACAGTGTTTCTGTTTTGACTGTCCTCTCTCTGTGTCACTTTCGTTGAATACTCATTTTTACTTAGCTTATGTTCCTTTCCTTTGTTAATTTAGATACTGTATTATGATGTGTGGTCTGTATCTTTTCTGGCCTCAGCTATAAAGTGATCCAAGTTGTCAGTGGAGTCCACGTATGGTTCTTCTAGACCAGGTGGGGAGAAATGGCTGGTCTTACCCGTAACAGGGGCTTCTGACGGGAGTTCAGGGGTGTCACTCTTGTCCTCTGATGTTGTAGAGGTCACTATCTGATCCTCTGTCTTGGGCTTCTCTGAAGAAGTGTCTGTCTTTAGGACCTTCTGGGGACTCTCTGGGACCTCCTCCTCCTTTGCACTCTCTGGCCCAGAGGCAGGGGGTGTGTCTACCTCAGGGACTGTCATGGAAAGGAGGAGGTCATAGATAGCCACAGACACAGAACTAACCAAAATGCAACTACACCAAGCAAAATGACCAGCACCAGAAAACAACACATGACATGAGTGAGGTCTGGGCTGGTATACCTTCAGGAGGAGATCCTTCAATATCGGTTGGATCATCACTGCTATTGTCCTCAGCTGCTGCTTCAGTTTTAGGTATGACTGGAGCAGCTTCAACTTCCTGTCAAGGCATGAAGTGCAAATATGAATAAAGAACCCATATGGTGTTGGTGGAAAAATGAACAATTAGCAGTCCAGAAAGAATGTCCATGACATCCCTACATCACCCGTACTGTACATACCCGTTGGACTGTGTTCCATGACATCCCTACATCACCCGTACTGTACATACCCGTTGGACTGTGTTCCATGACATCCCTACATCACCCGTACTGTACATACCCGTTGGACTGTGTTCCATGACATCCCTACATCACCCGTACTGTACATACCCGTTGGACTGTGTTCCATGGCATCCCTACATCACCCGTACTGTACATACCCGTTGGACTGTGTTCCATGACATCCCTACATCACCCGTACTGTATATACCCGTTGGACTGTGTTCCATGACATCCCTACATCACCCGTACTGTACATACCCGTTGGACTGTGTTCCATAACATCCCTACATCACCCGTACCGTACATACCCGTTGGACTGTGTTCCATGACATCCCTACATCACCCGTACCGTACATACCCGTTGGACTGTGTTCCATGACATCCCTACATCACCCGTACCGTACATACCCGTTGGACTGTGTTCCATGACATCCCTACATCACCCGTACCGTACATACCCGTTGGACTGTGTTCCATAACATCCCTACATCACCCGTACCGTACATACCCGTTGGATTGTGTTCCATGACATCCCTACATCACCCCTACTGTACATACCCGTTGGACTGTGTTCCATGACATCCCTACATCACCCGTACCGTACATACCCGTTGGACTGTGTTCCATGACATCCCTACATCACCCGTACCGTACATACCCGTTGGACTGTGTTCCATGACATCCCTACATCACCCGTACCGTACATACCCGTTGGACTGTGTTCCATAACATCCCTACATCACCCGTACCGTACATACCCGTTGGACTGTGTTCCATGACATCCCTACATCACCCCTACTGTACATACCCGTTGGACTGTGTTCCATAACATCCCTACATCACCCGTACCGTACATACCCGTTGGACTGTGTTCCATAACATCCCTACATCACCCGTACCGTACATACCCGTTGGACTGTGTTCCATAACATCCCTACATCACCCGTACCGTACATACCCGTTGGACTGTGTTCCATAACATCCCTACATCACCCGTACCGTACATACCCGTTGGACTGTGTTCCATGACATCCCTACATCACCCCTACTGTACATACCCGTTGGACTGTGTTCCATAACATCCCTACATCACCCGTACCGTACATACCCGTTGGACTGTGTTCCATAACATCCCTACATCACCCGTACCGTACATACCCGTTGGACTGTGTTCCATAACATCCCTACATCACCCGTACCGTACATACCCGTTGGACTGTGTTCCATGACATCCCTACATCACCCGTACTGTACATACCCGTTGGACTGTGTTCCATAACATCCCTACATCACCCGTACCGTACATACCCGTTGGACTGTGTTCCATGACATCCCTACATCACCCCTACTGTACATACCCGTTGGACTGTGTTCCATAACATCCCTACATCACCCATACCGTACATACCCGTTGGACTGTGTTCCATAACATCCCTACATCACCCGTACTGTACATACCCGTTGGACTGTGTTCCATAACATCCCTACATCACCCGTACCGTATGTACCTCTGCTGGACTGTGTTCCTCTGTACCTCCCTCATTGCCAGCAGGAGGCGTTGCCTGGGTTTGAGTGACAGCTGTCTCAGATGGTGTGGATTCTGGTTTCTGGTCACAATATGTCAGATTCATAAGCACAGATAAAATACAAAGTCAATTTAATCTATGCAAGTTGAAGTTTATATAATAAATGACATTGCCAAACATTTTCACTTTGATATGCACACTAATTATCAGTTTAATTTAGGGCTGACCCCAATTAGTTGATTGGTCGATTGTTTGGCTGTTGGTCGACCGAGATTGTTTAGTCGAGCAGTAACAAATATATACAGTACCAGTCAAAAGTTTGGACACACCTACTCATTCCATGGTGTTTCTGTATTTTGTACTATTTTCTACATTGTAGACAAGTAGTGGAGACATCAAAACTATGAAATAACACATGGAATCATGTAGTAAACAAAAGTGTCAAACAAATCAAAATATATTTTATATTTGAGATTCTTCAAAGTAGCCACCCTTTGCATTCTCTCAACCAACTTCATGAGGTCCCGTGTGGCTCAGTTGGTAGAGCATGGCGCTTGCAATGCCAGGGTTGTGGGTTCAATTCCCACGGGGGGACCAGGGTTCAATTCCCACGGGGGGACCAGGATGAATATGTATGAACTTTCCAATTTGTAAGTCGCTCTGGATTAGAGCGTCTTCTAAATAATGTAATGAGGTAGTCACCTGGAATGCATTTCAATTAACAAGTGTGCCTTGTTAAAAGTTTCCTTCTTAATGCGTTTGAGCCAATCAGTTATGTTGTGACCAGGTAGAGGTTGTAAACAGAAGATAGCCATATTTGGTAAAAGACCAAGTCCATATTATGGCAAGAACAGCTCAAATAAGCAAAGAAAAATGACAGTCCATCATTACTTTAAGACATGAAGGTCAGTCAATCCAAAAAATTAAGAACTTTGGAAGTTTCTTCAAGTGCAGTCGCAAAAACCATCAACGCTATGATGAAACTGTCTCTCATGAGGACCGCCACAGGAAAGGAAGACCCAGAGTTACCTCTGCTGCAGAGGATACGTTCATTCAGTTACCAGCCTCAGATATTGCTGCCCAAATAAATGCTTCACAGAGTTCAAGTAACAGACACATCTCAACATCAACTGTTCATGGTCGAATTGCTGCAAAGAAACCCCTACTAAAGGACACCAATAAGAGGAAGAGACTTGATTTGGCCAAGAAACACTAGCTATGGACATTAGAACGGTGGAAATCTGTCCTTTGGACTGATGAGTCCAAATTTGAGATGTTTGGTTCCAACCGTCGTGTCTTTGTGAGATGCAGAGTAGGTGAACGTATGATCTCCGCATGTGTGGTTCCCACCGTGAAGCATGGAGGAGGAGGTGTGATGGTGCTTTGCTGGTGACACTGTCAGTGATTTATTTAGAATTCAAGGCACACTTAACCAGCATGGCTACCACAGCGTTCTGCTGCGATATGCCATAACTTCTGGTTTGCGCTCAGTGGGACTATAATTTTTTTTTTCAACACAGGACAATGACCCAACACACCTCCAGGCTGTGTAAGGGCTATTTGACTAAAGAGAGTGATGGAGTGCTGCATCAGATGACCTGGCCTCCACAATCACCCGACCGTAACCCAATTGAGATGGTTTGGGATGAGTTGGACCGCAGAGTGAAGGAAAAGCCGCCAACAAGTGTTCAGCATATGTTGGAACTCCTTCAAGACTGTTGGAAAAGCATTTCAGGTGAAGCTGGTTGAGAGAATGCAGCAGGTGTGCAAAGCTGTCGTCAAGGCAAAGGGTGGCTACTTTGAAGAATCTAAAATATATTTAGATTTGTTTAACATTTTTTTGGTTACTACATAATTCCATATGTGTTATTTCATAGTTTTGATATCTTCACTATTATTCTTCAATGTAAAAAATAAAGAAAAACCCTTGAATGAGTAGGTGTGTCCAAACATTTGTCTGGTACTGTATATCACCAGTAGTACATTTACCATTTACATTTACCTATAATTTATAATCTACAATGTTTGTTACTTTGTTTATGGTAATTCTTTTTAATGCATTCAATATTATTATTGCAGTCTTCCCGTTGTCATTGTCGGAGTGGACACATTGTTAACCACTTAGCGTGAAAGCAGAAAATGTCATGCTCTGAGCCAGTTGAATTGTCATAAAATAGGCCTACCTGATTACTTCTTATCAGTGTTTGACTTGGACTGAAATATGTTCCGGTACTCATTTTGGATGCTGGTACCGTTTATATTTAGGTGCAGGAGCTCCACAATACTTTTGAGCTAATATTCTATAAGAGGAACAGGAGCTCAAGCAGTAGAACATTTGAAGTGCCAGGACTCAGCTCCGATGTGCTCCTGTCCAAGTCAACCACTGCTTCTTATCCATTATGCAAATAGCCTACAGCTGTGTCTGTCCCGAGCTCACTGGCGGGGAAACTCTGAGGGCCCAGAATATTTTATACAATGTTGCAAGTTGGCTAGTGCAAGCTCCAGGGCTGGACCCAACTTAATAGTTGATACATTGAGTCAAGTTTGTTGCAGACAGGCCATGTGTAGCCAATGTGATTTATAGGATATTTATTTTTATCAGGATAATTTCTACCTGCGCGCTGCACTTTTTATTTGTTGGCTTTATGTAGACACATTTTACATAGTTGGCAAAGGCAATAGAAGTTACTTTTTAGGTTTGTATCATTTTCATTTAGATTTGGATAGAATTTTTATTAACCACATGACAATGATTTTCAGATATGAAGCCGTTATTGTAAATTAAATTCAACTGTTTCACGACAATGTGCATATGAAAACCAGAACTGCCACGCAGATGGGTAGGATTGGTAAGATAAATGGTCATTCCACATGAAAGAGGTTTCTAACTCCTCATGTAGCCTTTTACCGGCAACTTCAGGAGAGTAACGGCAGAACCTGTGAAAGCCCGCAGGAGAGGGAGGAAAATAGTGGAGTCAGGTTTTTCTCTTCTGGTTATCTAGACCTCTGGCACCATCATAAGGCATTTGTCTTATTTCATCAAACCGTAAGCTTGAAGCCTCAGACAAGCTCAATGCATAAAGTACATTTTATTAAAACACATAGGGTGTGTCTATATATGGAAAAATACACCATTTTCTTTTATACCAGATGACTTTCGGTCGACAAAGATTTTTTTTAGTCCGGGACAGCCCTAGTTCAATTTGATGGGCTATGAGACTGACCAATGGTGTTTCTTCATCCTCACTGTCGGAGGAATCTTTGTCCTCCTCCTGTACTGGAGTTGAAGGTTTGGCTACGGCGATAGCAGTGACCTTCTGTAGAAACAAAAACAAATAAACAGAATGTAGGTACAACTGCAGACGCCAAAACATCACCAAAAGCACATTACAACAGGTTAATAACATGTGTGACTTACTTTAGCTGGCTTGCCCTCCTCAGAGTCAGACTCATCACTGTCCGAGCTGTCGGCCTTCTTAGCTGCAGCAGGGGCCTTGGGTGTGGTTTTAGCCGGGCTGGGGGTGGGCTTGGCAGGGGCCTGCTTGGCTGGAGCCTCATCCTCACTGTCAGAGGAGTCTGAGCTGTCAGTCTCCATCTTAGCAGCTGCAGCTGGGCTCTTAGGAGTGGCTTTAGCCTTGCTTGGGGTTGAGGCTGGGGTGGTTTTCTGCTTGGTAGTAGATTCAGGTTTAAGAAAGTTCTAGGATTATACACCAATTTATCCTCAGTATTATCACAGGATTAACACAACACTATCAAATCATATATTTCTGGCATATGATACAGACCTTTACAGGAGCCGCCTCCTCACTGTCTGAGTCTGAGCTGTCACTGTCAGAGTTCTGTGCTTTCTTCCCTGCAGCAGGAGTCTTGGCAGCAGGAGTCTTGGGAGCAGCTTTAGCCTGACTGGGGGTGACTACACTGGGTTTCACTGAGGCTGCTGGGCGCACCTTGGCTGTTTTCACAGGAGCAGCTTTGGGTGTCAGTGCAGGTTTCTGGAACAAATAATTATACCAGAAATAAAACCAACTCAATATTTGTTTTTCTTATTGACAAGGGGAAGTGGTTTAATGACTATTTCTCAAGTGTGACATACCTTGACAATAAACTCCTCTTCACTGTCTGAGGTGTCCCTGTCTGAACTCTCTGCTTTACTGGGAGCTGTGGGGGTGGGTGGAGTCTTACTGGGAGCCGAGGCCTTACTGGGAGCTGCCTCTATGAATTTAACAGGAGTCTGAAACACAAATCCACACAGACCAGTGTCAATAAACAACATTATAATTGTACATTTTCGAGACATGATTCCACAGAAAAAAAGCTGTTTGCATGTTCTAATAGTGCAAATATTATTTCACCTGTGTGAAAGAAATGTCATCCTCAGTGCTGTCACTCTCTGAGCTCTCTGCTGGTTTTGAGGGAGTGATAGCTAGTTTGCTGGACTTCACTGGTTCTGGTGATTTCACTGCTACAGCCTTGACTGGAGCAGCTGCCCCTGGCTTGGTCTTAGGGAGAGAGCAGATGCAGATCTGGAGACTATCACAGAAGTAATGACTTATGGTGTTTATGGTCTACTGCACTTCCTATGTCTACATTGACCTACAGTAGATAATGTTGTGCGTTGTACAGTAAATGGGATCTTTTTAGTAGGATTATTATACAAACCTTAGGAGCTTCCTCCTCACTGTCTGAGTCTGAGCTGTCACTGTCAGAGCTCTGTGCTTTCTTCTCTGCAGCAGGAGTCTTGGGAGCAGCTTTAGCCTGACTGGGGGTGACTACACTGGGCTTTATTGGGGCTGCTGGGATCGCCTTGGCTTGTTTCAAAGCAGCAGCTTTCAGGGTCTGTGTTGATTTCTGAAACAAAAAATTATATCAAGGTATTATATCAGGAATAAAACCAACTCAATATTTGTTTTTATTAGTGACAAGGAGAAATGGTTTAATGACTATTTCTCAGGTGTGACTTACCTTTACAGTTAACTCCTCCTCACTGTCTGAGTCTGAGCTGTCGCTGTCAGAGCTCTGTGCTTTCTTCTCTGCAGCAGGAGTCTTGGGAGCAGCTTTAGCCTGACTGGGGGTGACTACCCTGGGCTTTATTGGGGCTGCTGGGATCGCCTTGGCTTGTTTCAAAGCAGCAGCTTTCAGGGTCTGTGTTGATTTCTGAAACAAAAAATTATATCAAGGCATTATTTCAGGAATAAACTCAGGAATAAACCAACTCAATATTTTTTTTTATTAGTGACAAGAAATGGTTTAATTACTATACTGAACAAAAATATGAACGCAACATGCAACAATTTCAAAGATTTTACTGAGTTACACTTCATAAAAGGAAATCCATCAAGTGAAATCAATTGATTAAGCCCTAATCTATGGATTTAACATGACTGGGCAGTGGTGCAGCCATGGGTGGGCCTTGGAGGGCATAGGCCAATACACTTGGCAGCCAGGCCCACCCACTGGGGAGCTAGGCACAGCCAATCAGAATTCGTTTTTCCACACAAAAGGGCTTTTACAGACAGAAATACTCCTCAGCACCCCACCCTCCTCAGACAATCCGGCAGGTGAAGAAGCCGGTTGTGGAGGTCCTGGGCTGGCGTGGTTACACATGGTCTGCCGCTGTGAGGCCGGTTGGATGTACTGCCAAAATCTCCAAAATGACGTTTGAGGCAGCTTATGGTAGAGAAATTAACATTCCATTCTCTGGAAACAGCTCTGGTGAACATTCCTGCAATCAGCATACCAATTGCACGCTCCCTCAAAACTTGAGACATGTGTGGCATTGTTTTGTGTGACAAAACTGCACATTTTAAAGTGGCCTTTTATTGTCACCAGCACAAGGTGCACCTGTGTAATAATCATGCAGTTTACTCAGCATCTTGATATGCCACACCAGTTAGGTGGGTGGATTATCCTGGCTGGCAAAGGAGAAATGCTCACTAACAGGGATATAAACTAATTTGTGCACAAAATTAGACAGAAATAAGCTTTTAGTGCGTACGGGAACATTTATGGGATCTTTTATTTCAGCTCATGAAACATGGGACCAACACTTTACATGTTGCATTTATATTTTTATTCAGTGTATTTCTCAGGTATGACTTACCTTTATAAATAACTCATCTTCACTGTTTGAGTCGGAGCTGTCGCTGTCAGAGCTCTGTGCTTTCTTCTCTGCAGCAGGAGTCTTGGGAGCAGGAGTCTTGGGAGCAGCTTTAGCCTGACTGGGGGTGACTACATTGGGCTTCACTGGTGCTGCTGGACACGCCTTGGCTGGTTTTACAGGAGCAGCTTTCGGTGTCTGTGTTGATTTCTGAAACAAAAAAAGTATATCAAGCTCTTCAAGCAAATTAACTTGCTATAGGACAGGGTGGAATTATATTAGTCAGTTGTGACCTACCTTTACAGGAGCCTCCTCCTCAGTGTCATCATTGTCACTGTCTGAGCTGTTTGTTGTTTTTTTAATAGGGGTGGATTTCACTGCTTCTGCCTTGACCAGAGTTGCAGCCACAGGCTTGGCTTTGGGTGTCGCCACAGGTTTCTGGAACAGAGACAAATGAAACATGGCATGAGAACCATGTTTCCTGGTCAGTGTCACAGACAGTCACTTGAAGCTGAGTGCCACTATAGAGCTTGTCAGGCTAGAGCCAAGGGGATTGACCCTGTCCAAACAGAGTTACAGGACCATGGATCACTGCTTCAGCACAAAGACAGAGGAGCAGTACCGCCCTGCCAAATACAAACTGTCCACGGGGGTGTTAGCTGTGAATTTAGAGGACTATAATAATATCTATGCCAATGTCCACACACATCATTACAGTGACTGGACAACAGATATGGTTGTCTGTGTATCTCTACTGTTAAAGTTGATTCATAAAAAATACTGTACAATGGGTCAAAGGAAGTTCAGGAAGTCACCAATCATTGTGCTCCGAGTTTTTAAATTATTATATGACTGTCCAGCTTGTATGTTATAGAATATATTTCAGACACAAGCTTAAATTTGTGTGAGAGCATTACTGTAGTCAGGTATCATTAGGATTCACCTTTTTAGGAGCCTCCTCCTCACTGTCTGAGTCTGAGCTGTCGCTGTCAGAGCTCTGTGCTTTCTTCTCTGCAGCAGGAGTCTTGGGAGCAGCTTTAGCCTGACTGGGGGTGACTACACTGGGCTTCACTGGGGCTGCTGGGTGCGCCTTGGCTGATTTCACAAGAGCAGCTTTAGATGTTAGTTTCTAAAAACACAGAGGAGAGAAGATGGAAAGACAAATGCATGGCAGTCAGACATTGTTGAATAACCATGCTAGTACCTAGGAGTAACCATTACCAGCCCAATAAAATTAATTTCATTTACAACGATTCAGGTGTGACATACCTTGACAGTAACCTCCTCTTCACTGTCTGAGGTGTCACTGTCTGAACTCTCTGCTTTACTGGGAGCTGTGGGGTTGGCTGGAGTCTTACTGGGAGCTGAGGCCGTACTGGGAATGACAACAGTCTGAAATACACAGAGTAAACATTTCATAAATCTGAATTTCACAGAATGTAGTTATAACACAATTGTCGTAAGACCCCTCACCTGTGATGGAGGAATCTCATTCTCACTGTCTGATTCGCTGTTACTGTCTACATGTTTTGAGGGCGTGGTGGTAGGGACAGCTGAAGAGGCCTTTGGGGTGACAGTAGCTCCCTGGAAGAGAGGTAAGCATTCAGACACATGGGATACACAGTCAACTTCATACAATGTATATACCTCATTTATCAAGAAAGCCTTTATTCTCCAAATGGAACACCATGTTTCACCTGTGTGAGGGGAATCTCCTCCTTGCTCTCAGAGTCACTGTCTGAGCTCTCTGCTGGTTTTAAAGGGGTGACCGCTGGTACAGGGGCTGATGTTTCCACTGTCCCGTTACTGACTGGAGTAGATGGCAACTTCGATAATGACACAGAAATCGGAATGTCAGTAGTCAGCAACTACATCAAATGGAGCTAAATAACTATAAATACTGTATTATATCTGTGTTATGATTGTTTTAAGTATGCTAGAAAAATTAAACAATGTTCAATTTGCTAATCCAAACCTGTTCAAGTCCCCAAAAGGCTGTATTGTCTTGACATAAATCTCTACACCACATATATATATATATATATATGTGCCTGAGGCAAACTAAACTAATATGATATGTATATATAGCTCTGGTGCCAAGGCCCGACCCAAATCACAGCTCCTCCTCTATCTACCCACCTCATCCTGTGGGACCGGCTCCTCATTCTCTGGGGTTGCAGCCTGGGGGGTTTCTGCATCCGCAGCCTGGGGTGTGTGGGGGGCAGGAGGTAGAGAATCTGAAAAACAGCTGAGTAATGAGGAATTCTGAATTTACATGGTTGATCACGTGCAGCTATGAATGCCAGATGGGGCGGTAGGTAGCCCAGCGGCTAAGCAGTTGGGCCTGTAGCTGAAGGGTGGCCAATTCGAATTCCGGGCCAGGGTGCTGGAAAAGGGGGGAATTGATCTGGCAACTGGAGGGCTGCTATGTTCACATCCTGAAAACATTCCCCTACTGTTGGGCAGCTTGACCCATGTAGCTTTACCATAGTGCTTGTCTCAATTATGTGTGCCCTCTGAGAGGGAGGTTGAGAACAGAGCAGAAGACACATTTTCATTGTTCGCCGTAACATGGACAATAAAGTTTTATTGTATCAAGTCTATCTTCTCCGTGGAACAGTTTAATGCTGTTTTTTGGTTGATTAAGGGTTTGTGAATTTGATACACTGTGAACATTATATTTTATATAGGGCAGGAGGTAGCCTACCAATTGGTTTTGAGTCCACATCTTCTTCTTTGGTTGATGGATCGGCCTTAATCTTCTTCAGGGTGGTGGAATCCACTTCAGGCTCTTGTTTTGGATTTTGTCCGATTTCTGAGACCCTGAAAATGTGTTATAGCAGCAGTACATAACAAATTAAGATGCCATAACATGTTTACATTTAAGTCATTTAGTAGATGCTCTTATCCTTAGTGTCTTACAGGAGCAACTAGGGTTAAGTGCCTTGCTCAAGGGCACATTGGCAGATTTCTTTTCACCTAGTCAAGCTCAGGGTTCAAAACAGCGACCTTTCAGTTACTGTCCCAACGCTCTTAACCACTGGGCTACTTGCCGCCCAAAGGCACATAGTACATTATGTTATATAAGCACTGCATAATGACAATATGTGCCTGAGGCAAACTAAACTAATATGACATATTATACTATACTTACTTGGTCCAACTTGTGTAGATGTCATGTAAAGAGGTGATATCTCCTGGTGTTTCCATCTGTAGGTCACCAAAAGCATAAATGCATTGGGCAGAATGATGTAGAGTATTTTATATTAAATGCGTCTATATACATTCTGCAAAAAGTATTAAAGACAACTGAATACATATACAATTGCTTTAAATACATTTATTCATCTGAAAAACAAGTAGAGAAGATCATTTCGCAACAACGACCATGGTGCGCATTTCACAAAATGTACAGTGCCACCATTCATGGCCCCAACGTGTGTTCAACTGTTACATAATGTTCTACATCAGTTATGGCTGACTAAATCCAAGGTAGAGATTCAGAAAGACGCACCGTTCAAAGGGAAGGACAATTGCAAACATTATTTGCATAAACGTAGGTTTATTCAGATACAAAATATTGAAAATAATTAAAGCAAATCTCACCTAATATTAAATTACACGACTTCAATCCTGGATAACCACACATACTTCAAAATGGTCAAATACACTATGTGCTAATATAGGTTTAATGAGAAGTTGAAACGAAAACAAAAAAGAAAGAAAAAAAAGAGTTGGATAGTATCAAAACATACCTGAGTTACATGTTTTTTCAGCACGTTTGCAGCCTTCTGGTAACCATTCTCCTTTAAATGCTGATAAATCAAATAAAGCAGGGCACTATTTGATGCATTCGGGTCCTTTGAAGTCATCGTTTTAAGGTAGAACGACTAGCACAATCAAAAGAATCAATAAAAGGGCTTTAATCTACTGATTAAGAGCTCTTCATCCTCACTGTCTGCAGGAATTTGCCATGTATTTACAGCGACTACGCCCCCTTCGATGTGCATGATGGGACATGTAGTGAAATGCACCTGAGTCTTTTAATTGGTCCAGCATTTCTCACTGACTTGACACTACCTTGTTGCCACTTAAAATGTGTTGTTATCATCTCACAATGATCTAACAATTCCATACATAGAGAGACATTATAACATATTATAAGCCTTATAATAGGATTATTATAAAGGCTCATGCATGCTTATAACAAGCCACAAAGCATTATACCCGCAGCGTCATCAATGATGTCAGGACCATGTGAGTGACATGTGTCCTGGGGATTCAGAACTATTGCATTTGAGAGTCAAATTCTTACAAAATTATCAGAAATACATCACATAGTACACAATACAAGGGTGTGATCCCCTCTTAAATCTGTATAACAAACTTAACGTAGGTTTGTGATCCACTCCGTAAAACCTTTTGGCATTTTTATGACCCAAAAAATAAATACAATCCTTTTGATTTGTCCCAATCCACCTATGGGTCTCAAACCATCGTTTGTAAACTCATGTCGCGTTCAAAACAACTGGGAACTCCGAAAAGTACGAGATCAAATCATGACGTCAGTGGACTTTAGGTCGGAAAGTCGGAGCTCTAGAAAGAGGGCCAAGTTCCAGAGTTGGATGACCGTTCACTACGATTTTCCCATTCGCTGCTCGTTTATTCCGAGTTACCGGTTGTTTTGAACGTGGATCGTGGCAGAGTAAGGTAGGACTGTGCCGTCACAAACGTATTTATTGGTTTTCAATTCATCAACATACCACACGATGGCATCAAACACCCTGTAACTCTCCCAGAAATTAAACTACAAAAGGCTGTGCAAATGAATATAGGAAAACATCTGAAACAGATTATTTTACCAAAATGGCATGATGTTGGGTGTCAGTTAAAGTAGGAGAGGGGACATTTCAAAACGGGCGGCAGGTAGCCTAGTGGTTAGAACGTTGGGCCAGTAACCGTAAAGTTGCTGGATCTAATCCCCGAGTTGACAAGGTAAAAATCTGTCGTTCTGCCCCTGAACAGTTAACACACTGTTCCCCGGTAGGCTGTCATTGTAAATAAGAATTTGTTCTTTACTGACTTGCCTAGTTAAATAAAATAAAATGGGCACAAGCCCAAACACACGTCTGAAAATGACAGTTTCAAAAACTGAAACTGAGAAGATAATGTTACAGTACAAAGTAGCCTGTGTTATTTATCAGTATATTTTATCCGTATAATATTAAATCATTGTGCTCCATTAACAAGAAACCCACACAGAAATCCATTCAGTTTGTGCTGAGGGAACCAACAAGAACAGCTAGTCACACAGTACACATTTTCTAATCTGATGTCATACCTCACTCTGGTAGAGAATAGATATGGCCTAAATCACCCCAAACAAACAACAGACTCTTGCTGTTCAAACCGCTGGATATTATTGTCAATGCACCACTAATAACATACTGGCTATTTTACTTTCTGTATGAATATCATGACAAAACTGTCAGATATGCTGTAACAGATGTGTGACTTCTAATGAGTAGTTTAGGCATAAGAAATGTGATTGCTAACCACATGAGCATAGTCTTGTGATGGGACATGACACGCTTGCCTGTTGTCCTCCACCTCTAACCCAAACCCTTCCTCTGGCCGGACCACTTTAACAGTTATACTGAAAGTAGGGACATGTTCAAACAGGAATTATAATTGTCAGCCGTTCACTAAGAATTGTATTGGATTTCAAAGACCTTTTGACTTATTGTTGTGTTCTTATCATTATGTCAGATGCTCTTATCCAGAGTGACTTACATGAGCAAATCAACAGATTTTTCACCTAGTCAGCTCAAGGATTCGAACCATCTACCTTTCAGTTACTGGCCCAACACTCTTAATCACTAGGCTACCTGCCACCTACTCTAGTAAAGGGGAAATGAATGCCCATTGACAACTCTCCTGTTGGCTGTTATTTTGTGCCAAGGGATGGTAGAGAGGAGAAAGGAAGAAACTCTTTTCCCCCTGCAAAGAGAATCTTACATGGGTTTACAGAGGAACTTCTGTCATTAAACCTGTTTCAATCAGTGTTCCATGGAAACCTTATTTAATGCCAGAACAAATCCTAGGAATGGTTTGGTATTATTGCAGTCTACTAAAGACCAACACCTGCTTGCTTACTGCAAGCGTTACTAATACACGCCCTCTCAAAGCAGCTCTCCTTTGGGGAAGTTTGCACATGCATCTACTGTCCATATCCTGTGGCCTAATACACCCGCACCACCACAGAGAACAATGAATCCATCAATTCAATAGAAAATGAATGTTTGTTGGAATTTTCCCCTTCACAAAGATGTACAGTTTTGAAGTTATTAAAGCTGTCTCCTTATAAATACCTATTTCCTTTGTAGTGTGGGAGGATAGGACTTTCAAGGACAGAAGGCAAGCAGAAAGTTTCAATAACGGAACTATGAAAGGCAGCTCTTATGAACTGAGGTTGAAGCACTTCCCTCTCCAGTGGACTGGAGAGAGAAAAGCAATGTTCAGTGGTGGAATGGTACAGAGCGGTATAACAACCTGCACTGTCCGTCTCCCAATGCCCAGGTGCACCAGAAATATCCAGTTGCACCTTCCTCTGTTCTGGGAATTGTAACGAGGTTATTCTAGTCTTGGCAAACAGGCGTTAATAATGCTAACAGTTGCAAGCATAGCTTTTAGTCAGGCAACATTGGTAGATTCTTGACACTGATACAAAAACATTGTGCTAAGACCACTTTTTGGTGGTGGTATAGCCGTGAAGCAGCAAAAGTATAAATTGCTGTGCGTGGAGAGAATAAACCTTTGGTACATTGTAGTTGCACTGTACTGCTAATATTGTGCCCAGGGGTATAGAGGGAAGAGCTTGTTAGGGTGTGCTTTTGATTTGACAGGGTGAAACGTTCCATGTGAACACACAAGTATGAACAGTGCAGGTTCCTCTGAAGCGGACAGGTAAATCTGATGCTTCATCAACCTTATGTCTACCTTCTCTGTCAAGCTACACCCTATCCTAAGGCATGACGTCTATAATGGGATATATCAGGTATTGCTAGATTACTGTACACACAGAATGATTATGAGGGGTCCATTGTTTCATGACTCTGCTCTCTAAGGGGTATGGTCTGTGATCTTGCAACCTTTATAATGTAGCAGTAGCCACACCATAGTCCTAATTGTAGGTTGACTAAAGCCTACTGCACATAGCTACTCCCATTCTAACTTTGATACTATACATTCACATTTACATTTAAGTCATTTAGCAGACGCTCTTATCCAGAGCGACTTACAAATTGGTGCATTCACCTATAGTTATAATCATGTTAATAAATAGAGGATACCTCAGAATAATCATTCTATGAGTACACTAAAGGTTATGGTCTGCAAGGGGTATAAGGTCTTACAACCTTTGAAATGTAGAAGGCCTGGGTTAATAGCATTGGCATACTTGAACGCAACATAGGCCTAATTATAGTAGGTCGACTTTGATAATAAAGTTTTTCTACCCATAATCTGAGATTTTAGATGAACGGTCTATGCATGGTCCCTTGAATAACTTTTTGCATAGTAAAATGAATGGGATGCTCTTTTTTCAATGCAATGGAGTCAACTTTCCTTGAGATGAGGCGCACGGGGCTTGCATTGTACCAGAGGCGGAGGGATGGGTCTATGAAGGGTCTTGTTTCCAATTCTGTGCTGAGACGCGGGCGGAGTAACAGCAACCACCGAGAAGGAGGATCAGTGGAAAATGTATAGATAGGCTAACCGTAAAGAAATATTAAACCATACTTGGCCGGTCCGTGTTTAGTGGGGAATGGTTATGAGACTGGAAGCGATGCAACGTTCTAATGTGCAGGAGTAGCGTTCAAAGTTTAGAGCCCAAGTTTACAGAACAGAAGCTTGGACATTGTAAGCGCTGGACGGTCATGACGAATGAGAATCTGTGGCGATAACAAGGTTTCATCTGTTTCCACTCTGCATCCTTGGATCAATTACGCGCGTGTGTATTCGTTTAATTTCAAGAATGTGTGCGATACAGAGCGCGAGGAGTACTATAGTGCGAGGACCGTAACGACTCTAATGTCCAATTACAATCTAAAGTGGTAAAAATGCACGCAGCTACCAGCCTCTCAATGGTCAGTTTTCTAAGTTTTGGCTACCTATCCATGGAATGGACCAAGCCGAATAAATTGGAGGAGCACACTCAAAATGATTCCTCTATTACGTTTGAGCCCAAACAACCACCACACATCATATTCATACTGACGGATGACCAAGGCTTCAATGACATAGGTTATCACAACCCGGACATTCGTACTCCAACTCTAGACAAACTTGCCTCCGAAGGGGTAAAGCTGGAGAATTACTACGTTCAACCTATCTGCACTCCGTCACGCAGTCAGCTGATCACGGGCAGGTAAACATAAACCTATACCTAACGTAGCAGACGTAAAAATAACCTAGTATAACCTCAGTTTGCGTCAGCATCTGGCTACCATTTTTTAGCACTTCCAAAAGCCGACTGGTTGAAGGCAATATGTCGATATGCACTTAAGCAAGTCACGTAAACACCGTCGCTCTGGATAAGAGATTCTGCAGAATTAAGAACATTTTAGTTTTTCTCTTGATCACAACGTTACACTTATTGTTTTATGAAGGCTACATTTTTATCTGTAATTACGGTGTACATCCAGGTGAGGAATTACAATGTAGTTTCCTAATTATACACCTATTTATTGATAAACTACATAAAGTTGTGATGCATCACATCATGATCAAGATGCAGGGTGCGTTTAGAGATAAATATGCGTATGTTACAATGCATTCCATTATTAGCCAAGTGGTGTTCCCCATAGGTCCTCAGAGTCAGAACAGTACAAGGCCCTTACTCACGTAGAGTACCTAGAAATGTCTCCCCCAGACCTGGAAACAACTGTTGGTATGTAAAAGGTTTGCACTAATGAGCTGTCCATAGGGATCTTCATCCAGTGTAACACAGAACCACAGCAACATTTACTAGAATACTCCTGCTGGCAGCTATAGTCAGTCATAACAGATGACTTAGCCTGATGATCATTCATAAGTCAATAAGAATTGTCAGTAAATGTAAACATGGGAAACTGTCCTGTCCTGTAAGTCTCAGAAAACCATTACACAGACATTGAACGCGGTTTGAATACATATACAATAGAGGTGAGGGACACGTCCATATTACACATAGTCATGCACTTAGTGTACTTTACCAGGAAAGAGCTGTAAATTGTTGGGGAAGATAAATGCTGTAGATAACTCGCTTTCTACCCCAGGTACATGAGCAGAAACATCTGTTGTTGAGATGGACTGTGGAGAGCTGCAGGGCGAGAGGCCAGTATTGTGAAACAACGGTTGAGGGCTGCTTCATCTGCTCAAGCAAGCAGAGACCGGATAAACACAGCCATATGAGCGCCAGCGTAGGAAGAGAATTGAAAATGAACGACACAACGCTTGGATGGAGTCCTTGTCTCCTCAGAGTAATGTACCTAAAACACACATTATGTTACCTCTATTGAAGTACTCAGAGTAGGTTGTACTTATTGATATGCCTTAACGTCTTTTAAAGTTCACAGCTTGGGGAGGTCTTATCGAAAAAATGTAGGGTTGCAAAATATTTTGGGGTGAGAATGAATTACTAGGAATCTCAATTGTGGCGTTTGCTTGAAGTACTTTTCAGGAGTGGTGATGTTGGCATATCACACAGCTGCTGCTGGGCTGCAGCCTGAACAACAGCTGTGGGGCCATCAGAGCACTGTGTGTGTGTGTTATGAGGTTGGTTGGTAGCCTGTCACTAGGGGAACAGTTCAACCTAGATCTGGATCTCCAGAGCGTTTGAAAGGAGAGTGTAATTAGCTGTTGTCTCCCTGGCAACATCCAGGTAATGAACAAGAGCAAGAGGAGGTGATGAACAGACAGTAGCAACACACTTGTTTTTTAGGCTGAGGAGTGAGGACATGACACACGATCCTACTGAAAGAGAATAATAGCCATCCACCCGACATCTAGAAACAGGCCCATTTATGGTTAGAGATGGGAGTGAGGGAGGTAGGTAGGGAGGTAAGGAGATAGGGAGGGAGGGAATAGAGCCGTGGAATGTTTCTGTGTAGGCATGTGTATATCTGCACTGCATCACCCTTTACATCAACTCTCAGTAGACCCTATCACCACATGCTCATTCAGACCCAGTGTGTGTCGAAGGAGGAAGGGGCTCATTCAGACCCAGTGTGGGTCAAAGGAGGAAAAGGCTCATTCAGACCAAGTGTGGGTCGAAGGAGGAAGGGGCTCATTCAGACTCAGTGTGGGTCGTAGGAGGAAGGGGCTCATTCAGACCCAGTGTGGGTCGAAGGAGGAAGAGGCTCATTCAGACCCAGTGTGGGTCGAAGGAGGAAGAGGCTCATTCAGACCCAGTGTGGGTCGAAGGAGGAAGAGGCTCATTCAGACCCAGTGTGGGTCGTAGGAGGAAGGGGCTCATTCAGACCCAGTGTGGGTCGAAGGAGGAAGAGGCTCATTCAGACTCAGTGTGGGTCGTAGGAGCAAGGGGCTCATTCAAACTCAGTGTGTGTCGAAGGAGGAAGAGGCTCATTCAGACACAGTGTGGGTCGTAGGAGGAAGGGGCTCATTCAGACCCAGTGTGGGTTGTAGGAGGAAGGGGCTCATTCAGACCCAGTGTGGGTTGTAGGAGGAAGGGGCTCATTCAGACCCAGTGTGGGTCGTGTAGGAAGGTGCTCATTCATACTCAGTTTGGGTCGTGCGAGGAAGGGGATGATTCAGACTCAGTGTGGATTGCAGGAGGAAGGGGATCATTCAGACCCTGGGAAGGGGCTTGCCTGAAGGAAGTAGAGTGTGTCTGCATGCTTACTGCAGTGCAGACCACCCAAATATCAGACCGTGCAAAGAACCTTGGCGACCAGTCAACAGTTATACAGGGACACGGTGCAAGTGTTTTAACGTGGTATAATGTAACTGAAGTACTACATGCTACTAAAAATAGGTAAATGTTCAAGGTTCATGAAAAATGCTATATTTTTTATGTAGAATGGTTTGGTATTTCTGTTAGTGTCCGCAGCACAGACATCGTAGTGTTCATTATAGTTCAGTAGGGGGCTATACTTGTTCTTCATATTTCTGCAACATTCCTTTTCTCACCTGTTACACTCTTATTAAAAAAGGTGCTAAAAGGGTTCTTTGACTGTACCCATAGGAGAACCCTTTGAAGAATAATTTTTGGTTCCAGGTAGAACCCTTTTGTTTCCTGGTAGAACCCTTTTGGTTCTAGGTAGAACTCTTTTGGGTTCCATGCAGAACCTTTTCCACAGAGGTTGTCATATAGGAACAGCCAAAGAATCCTTTTGAACTCCTTTTTTTCAAAGAGTGTATCGTCGCAAAGTATGCCAGTAATACCCTTCTCCTTCCATTAAAGCAGACTCCTGGCAGAAAACAAATGCTTATGTTTAGATGAGTGGTTCCTTAAAGACTAATTAACTTCATTACTTGCCTTTTATGGCTTGAAAGCTGTAGTCAGGCTGTAAAACAAGCTTTGTTTACCACACTGTAATTAAATGGTTGGTAGAGCACAAACTACTTATCTGTAATGACAGAGTATCTTCAATAAGGGTTTTCTCAGCATCATGACTATATTTTGGAATCAGTTCCAGCTGAACGTGATTTGTACATAATCAATGAGGATGATTAAGATTTGCTATTGGATATTATTTCTCTTTACACAGATACCAGATCCACACAGGCCTACAGCATTCCATCATCCGGCCTCGACAGCCCAACTGCCTCCCCCTGGACATGACCACGCTCCCACAGCGACTGCAGGAAGCAGGGTACGCTACTCACATGGTGGGCAAATGGCACCTTGGCTTCTACAGGAAGGAGTGTCTGCCCACGCGCCGAGGCTTCCACAGCTACTTTGGCTCTCTAACGGGCAGTGTGGACTACTACACGTATGGTTCCTGTGACGGACCAGGCCTGTGTGGCTACGACCTCCACGAGGGGGAGACCGTGGCCTGGGGCCGTGGAGGCAAGTTCTCCACCCACCTCTACACACAGAGGGTACGCAAGATCCTGTCCACTCATGACCCGTCCCGCCAGCCCCTCTTCATGTTCCTCTCTCTCCAGGCAGTCCACACGCCCCTTCAGTCACCCAAGGCCTACATCTACCCCTACCGCGGGATGGGGAACGTAGCCAGAAGGAAGTACGCAGCCTTGGTGTCCATCGTAGACGAGGCTGTACGCAATGTTACCTATGCTCTGCGTAAGTACGACTACTATCGCAACAGTGTGCTCATCTTCTCCACTGACAACGGTGCCCAGCCGTTCACTGGGGGGAGTAACTGGCCGCTACGGGGGCGTAAGGGGACCTACTGGGAGGGAGGGGTCCGTGGGGTGGGCTTCGTACACAGCCCACTGCTGCGTAACAAGCGGAGGGTCTCCAAGGCCCTCATGCACATCACTGACTGGTATCCAACCCTGGTGGGTCTGGCTGGGGGTAACGTGTCACTGACTGAGGGTCTGGATGGCTACAATATGTGGCCAACCATCAGTGAAGGCAAAGAGTCTCCACGCCTGGAGATACTCCATAACATTGATCCGCTCCATCGGCGCACTGGCCTGCCCCCATCTGGTTCTGGGCAGGAGGCCCAGCATTTGTGGGACACCGCGGTCCAGGCTGCCATCCGGGTGGGGGACTGGAAGCTGCTAACAGGGGACCCGGGCCATGGAGACTGGGTCCCACCACAGGTACTGGCCAACTTCCCCGGCAGCTGGTGGACCCTGGAGCGGACCACTGGAGGAACAGGGAAGTCTGTGTGGCTCTTTAACATCACAGTAGACCCCTATGAACGCAGTGACCTGGCGCTGCAGAGGCCTGATGTGGTCAAACAGCTGTTAGCACGTCTGGCCTACTACAACCGCACTGCCGTCCCGGTCCGGTTCCCAACTGACGACCCCCGGGCCAACCCAGACCGCAACGGGGGGGCCTGGGTACCTTGGGTCGGGGGGGACGAAGACGAGCAGAAATGGAACGGCGTCTACAAAAAGGGGAGGAATAAAAGGAAAAAGAAATGCAAGCTGGGTAAACTGAGATCCTTTTTCAAGAAACTGAATACAAGGATAATGTCCAATAGAATATGAGCTGGGAAAGTGAATTACACTCAGTCACATGTAGCCTTTAACAGGGTTGGGTAGGTTACTTTCTAAATGTAATCCGTTACTCCCCAATCCTGCCTATACATTTAACACTGTAACAATATTCTGAGCCAGCAATATCCATTGTCATACCTGTGTGTGCGTGTGATAAGGGGAAATGATATTTACTATTGTGCATCTCTTTGTCTGTGCCTTTAGATGTTTTGGATGTAAGACTATTGGGTCCTATGGTATTTGTTAAATGTTCCATTACATCTATATGTAGTGTGTAGATAAGTGATTGAACATGCTGCATATATACTTTGACCTAATCAATTGTGGGTTAATGGACTACTAATTAACTGACCTGTTTTGGGAATGTTTTTCAGAATGTCTAAGAAATGAAACAACTTCTTATTTTTTTGTGGTAACCACAGAAAATAACATCAGATTCTTCTTTACTTCTTTGTGGTAACCACAGAAAATAACATCAGACTCTTCTTTACTTCTTTGTGATAACCACAGAAAGTAACATCAGACTCTTCTTTACTTCTTTGTGATAACCACAGAAAGTAACATCAGACTCTTCTTTACTTCTTTGTGGTAACCACAGAAAGTAACATCAGACTCTTCTTTACTTCTTTGTGATAACCACAGAAAGTAACATCAGACTCTTCTTTACTTCTTTGTGATAACCACAGAAAATAACATCAGATTCTTCTTTACTTCTTTGTGGTAACCACAGAAAATAACATCAGACTCTTCTTTACTTCTTTGTGATAACCACAGAAAGTAACATCAGATTCTTCTTTACTTCTTTGTGATAACCACAGAAAGTAACATCAGATTCTTCTTTACTTCTTTGTGGTAACCACAGAAAGTAACATCAGATT
This sequence comes from Salvelinus fontinalis, assembly GCF_029448725.1. Classification (NCBI taxonomy): domain Eukaryota; kingdom Metazoa; phylum Chordata; class Actinopteri; order Salmoniformes; family Salmonidae; genus Salvelinus; species Salvelinus fontinalis. Next base: position 6,133,307 of record NC_074674.1, read on the forward strand.
CTTCTTTACTTCTTTGTGATAACCACAGAAAGTAACATCAGACTCTTCTTTACTTCTTTGTGATAACCACAGAAACGACCCACTGGGCAAAAACTGGTTGAGTCAATGTTGTTTCCACGTCATTTCAACCCCCCAAAAATTGATGTGATGATGTTGATTCAACGTAGAAAACTCATTGGATTCACAATAAGTCATCAACGTAAGGGCATTTAGTCTTTTTTACACCCAACCTTTAACCTAAATCCAATGACATGGTGACATTTTTTGTTGAATTCACATTTATTGACAACTCAATCCTGATAACCACAGGATCTAACATCATATTCCTCTATATTTCTTTGTGATAACCACAGATCTAACATCATATTCCTCTATATTTCTTTGTGATGATCTAGCATCATATTCCTCTATATTTCTTTGTGATAACCACATGATCTAACATCATATTCCTCTATATTTCTTTGTGATAACCACAGACCGAACATCATATTCCTCTATATTTCTTTGTGATAACCACAGATCTAACATCATATTCCTCTATATTTCTTTATGATAACCACAGATCTAACATCATATTCCTCTATATTTCTTTGTGATAACCACAGATCTAACATCATATTCCTCTATATTTCTTTGTGATAACCACAGAAACGAATATCACATTTCTCTATATTTCTTTGTGATAACCACAGAAACTAACATCATATTCCTGTCATGACATTGGCCTGATGGGGGAGGTTTATGACCCGCATAAATACCTTTCCCCTTTTTCCTCTCTGTACTCTACTGAGTTGACTCTAGTAAAGCCTTTGTTAACATTGAGAGAGAGTCTGGTGACATCAAAAGATGGGAAACGGAACCATATTTCGGTAATCCAACCAGTTGAAAATATGCGTTGGGACTTAATGAATATGATGTCAGTTCAGTTGGCGTCTGAGACATGATTACTGATGATAGGACGACATAAACTGTATCTTGGAAAATCTACACATTCGGGTTATCAGATTCACATGGAATTGTTGTGCAATTTAAATTTTTAAATATGAAACTCTTTGTGAAAAGATGAAATGTCATTTTTAGCTTCTTAATGAGAGAACGGTCAGAAGAACACCACTCTGCTCACTCAGAGGCCCAAGTGAACAGACATGAGTTGTAAACTATGAAACACGCCCTTCTTTCACCACTATATCAACCCGTTGACGAAAATGTAACTTCTTGTTCCAAGGATGCGCGGACTTGAGGTCCCCACGTTGAAAGGACAAAGACCACCTACAGACATAAGCCAACCTCAGCAAGAACCTAATGAAATTAGCATCGAATTTCAATGTGAAGGTGACGACCTACACGCCCAAAGGATGAATTTCGATTATACCAGCCAGAACATAGCATGAGCTTAAAAGTATGGCAACTTGGTATGAACTTTTAACTCTTATTCACTGAAGAAGTGATACCTCCTAGCCGTTGCGTTAGCACAGCAACTGTAGACGTGGGCTAGGAGAGGACGGACAGAGTATCCATTCTACCACGCTCCAGTTCACCACTAGACATTTTTCAGAGGAGCAGAGATCCATGCTGGACCAACCCGGCCGTCTATCTGCGACCAATCTACCGAAGCGCAGCTCAGAGTAAATATTTATTGCATTTTCTTTTTTCAAATGGGCGGTTATTTAGAATGCATAAGATTCTGTATTTACGATAGAGTAGCTGCCTATGGCCCGTTAGAGACATAACTTCTCCCTTTGTTCCTCAGTCTTCCCGCTCTTTCATTCAAAACCCAACCCCCTTTCTTTGTGTAACCAGCTGTCATATCTGTTCCGTCCGCTAGGGACGTTTTCCTTTATGACATCATTTGTAATCAATGTATGATACATTCTGTGTATATGTAATTCTGTGTGATTATTTAGGTATTTAGTCAATAAATAATTAAACCAAATGTTGTATTGCTGATTCAACTTGCGAGCCAGGGTTCGTGAAGATAACCAAGAATTTACAACTTTCAGATGAGACTAAATAAGGTGACAATTAAATATTGACTGCTATTGATGTAAAAGATGACTAGGTCTTGAAGAGTTTATTCGGAAGATAACAGCTCTTTAAACATTCTTTCGTGGTGCCCCGACTTTCTAGTTAATTACAGTTACCTGATTAGCTTAATCAGGTCATATTAATTACAGATAAATAACTTTATAGAATAGCATGTCATATCACTTTATCCGGCATAGCCAAAGACACAACATTCCTCTATATTTCTTTGTGATACCTAAAGAAACTAACATTATATTCCTCTATATTTCTTTGTGATAACCACAGAAACTAACATCATATTTCTCTAAATTTCTTTGTGATAACCACATAAACTAACATCATATTCCTCTATATTTTTTTGTGATAACCACAGAAACTAACATCATATTTCTCTATATTTCTTTGTGATAACCACATAAACTAACATCATATTCCTCTATATTTCTTTGTGATAACCACAGCTAGGGTCTACTCTAGAGTTCCCCAAATGGTGCCAAACTTGGCCCGCAGGGGATTTTATTTGGCACACCAAGTATTCTGAGCCCAAAATATATATCATTTATTTCTAATTTTGTTATCTATCTTCTTTTTTTCTTCTTTTTTTTTTACTGTTGGACATAAAATACTGTAAAAACACCAGAAAATCAGCTTCAATTAGTTTTCATTATGGAAATCTGTTCCAAAGTATTCCAACGCATAATAGAGAGATATATGTGATCGTATACAAACGTAACCAAGGTTTGAAATGTAAATGTTTTAGTCAAATATTATATCTGTTTGTGCCAATTGCAGTCAATTAGCAGTCTAAAAATTATTTGTAATTATGTTCTAACCCCCTGACTCTCCACTCAAGAAAGAAAATCGTCCCACGGCTGAATCTAGTTGAATCTAGTTGATTCAGCCTACTCCCTCTACACACTGTAAATAATGTGTTCACCAACACACGATAGTCGTAGACTGCTCTCCCTCTTCAGATTTCCTTCAACACTGCATGACACAAGCTTTCAGGAACCACTCTAAGAAAACTACTCTAGTAGTAAGTCAAAGTATTACAGTGGCTTTCAAAAACACTCAAGATTGTAAGAGGAGCAGCTGCAGAGAGACTCATCATCTCAAAAAATAGTTAATGATATCTCGGAATCTGAGGCATCCAAGAAAAACAAAATGTCCAGGAAAAATGCTTGGACCATTATCTCTTAACTGTTCAGTAAAGCAGATGTTAGTCTCCATAAGGGAACTATGGAGAGGGCAGACGATCTCTGGAATAGAAGATGAAGAGATGACAGACGGTCTCTGTCCAGCTGTGTGTGTGTGTGTGAGAGAGAGGGGGTAACTTGGAGGGGGAGAAAGATAGAGATAGGACAAGTGCATTTATTAAAGACCCTAATGCATCTAAAGTGAACCAAGGCTGACTCACTGGCCATTACTACTGTCTGATTAATGACATGGACAGATCTTAATGCACATGATTTAGTCTTTTCACAGTAATGTGAATCTCTCATAGAGATGACTACATAGAGTTAATGAGAGATATTGCCATTTTAGGCCATTTACTCCCCATTCTACTTAGCCATGGAGTTTATTGCACTGTCTATTTTGTGCTACCTGAAGAGCTTTTACTATGAGCTACAATCCTCCTGTGACCTTTACCAGAATGAAAAGGAGCATTGACAAGTGTAAATGTACTTTTTTAAACTTGAGTTTATTTAGTAAATATTTTCTTAACTATTCTTTTTCTTAAAACTACATTGTTGGTTAAGGGCTGTTGTATTCGGCACATGTGACAAATACAATTTGATTTGGTTTGAATATAAAAGACAGCTAAGAGAAATGTATGGATGTGGTAGAGGAGGATTTACAGAATTCATTTGTTTCTATTAGTGAGCTCTCAGAAAAGAAGCTTGTCAGAGTTGACACAATGCAGTTGTCATGCAGCAGATGATTGTGTTGAGTGACTCATGATTTCTTTACATGTTATAAGGGCCCATCTTATCACTGTGGTTCGCTCCTTATGGCCGAGACACATTTTTGTCACACTTTATTTGGATAGTTCCATACAAAACATTAGGAACACCTTCCTAATATTAAATTGCTCCCCCCCCACCCTTTTTGTCCACAGAACCACCTCAATTTGTCAGGGCATGGACTCTACAAGGTGTCAGAAGCGTTCCACAGGGATGCTGGCCCATGTTCACTCCAATGCTTTGGCTGGATGTTCTTTGGGTGAGGGACCATTCTTGATACACACAGGAAACTGTTGAGTGTGGAAAACCCAGCAGTGTTGCAGTTCTTGACACAAACCAGTGCCCCTGGCACCTACTACAATACCCCCTTCAAAGGCACTTCAATATTTTGTCTTTCCCATTCACCCTCTGAATGGCACACAAACACAATCCATGTCTCAAGGCTTAAAAATCCTTCTTTAACCTGTCTCCTCCCCTTCATCTACATAGACTGATTGAAGTGGATTTAACAAGTAACATATATAAGGGATCAAGGGTTCGCCCCCAGGCTCTGTCGCAGCCGGCCGCGACCAGGAGGTCCGTGGGGCGACGCACAATTGGGCTAGCGTCATCCGGGTTAGAGAGGGTTTGGCCGGTAGGGATTTCCTTGTCTCATCGCGCTCCAGCGACTCCTGTGGCGGGCTGGGCGCAGTGCGCGCTAACCAAGGGGGCCAGGTGCACGGTGTTTCCTCCGACACATTGGTGCGGCTGGCTTCCGGGTTGGAGGCGCGCTGTGTTAAAAGAAGCAGTGCGGCTTGGTTGGGTTGTGCCTCGGAGGACGCATGGCTTTCGACCTTCGTCTCTCCCGAGCCCGTACGGGAGTTGTAGCGATGAGACAAGATAGTAATTACTAGCGATTGGATACCACGAAAATTGTGGAGAAAAGGGGATAAAAATGTAAAAAATAATAAAATAAAAAAATATATAAGGGATCATAGCTTTCACCTGAATTCACCTGGTCAGTCTTTGTCTTGGAAAGAGCAGGTGTTCCTGTTGATAAGCAACTGCTTGCTAAGGTTACAGTTAGGGTTAGGGTAGGGTTTAGAATAAGGGTTAGGGTTAAGGGTTAAAGGTTAGGGCTAGGGGAAGGGTTAAAGGTTAGGGTTAGGGTTAAAGGGCCAATGCAGCTGTTTTCATATCGAATTGTAACGTGTATGCTGGGAGTCGGGAAGTAAGTTCAGGGAGTGTATTTAATAAACGAACATAGAACAAAACAAGAAATACGGGTAGCGTACAGACATGAACACTGGAACAGAAACAATAACACATGGGGAAAGAACCAAAGGGAGTGACATAGGGAAGCTAATCAGGCAGGTGATTGAGTCCAGGTGAGTCTGATGAGGCGCTGATGCGCGTAACGATGGCGACAGGTGTGCGTAATAATGAGCACCCTGACGACCTTGAGCACCGGAGAGTACGTGACACAAATAATTTCTGGTTAACAATAACTACCTTACTGTAATAGTTGTACATTAAAATTGACACATAGCTATTCAGCTAAATAAATTCTCAAGCAAGAATTTAGCTAGGACTGTCTGGGAGTGGTCTGAGTGGGGAGAGGGAAACTGAATACTAGCTGTTATTGGCAGAAAGGTTTGGAACTCTCTTTGTTATTGGTCTATTAACCAATTCACCGCCTGGTGATGTCCCCAGACAAGCCGAAACTTCCGTCATTGTAAACCTGCTGATTAGATGGTCATGTGTAGATTGTATTTTCAACCAGCAGCTATCAGGAAATAACACTGATACAATATTTTCACACTTTTACCATGTTAGTTTCATCAGCTGTTGTACAATATGATACAAAACACAGGAACATTTGAATTTTGACTAAACTGGGCCTTTAAGTTTAGGGTTAGGATGTGTCTTAAGGTTAGGGTTAGGATGTGTGTTAAGGTTAGGGTTAGGATGTGTGTTAAGGTTAAGGTTAGGGTTAGGATGTGTGTTAAGGTTAGGGTTAGGGCTAGGGTTAGTAGATAGTTGAAATGTTGTTGACAGTTAATCACCATATACTGACCATCTAAACCATCTATTACATCTAAACCATCTACTATTTGGACTTTCCAAATAAAGTGTTACCCATATTTCTTTCAGATGTGAAATATTGTGTCCAGAGCTAGCGACATTTCAGGCAACAACAGGTTTTTCACCACTAGCTTGGCCTCTGAACTCCCTGCCAGTTCTCTTCCAGAGCTTGATTCTATGGTGCAGCTGCCTGTATCCCTGGCTACACTCACGGACCCTGCAGACAAACTCAACCCAAAGTCTCCTAATCCAATCCATTACTCCGTATAGTACTGGCATGCCTCAGCCTCATCTCATGTTACCATGACTACTGCCAAAGAATGTTCTCTGCTCACAAGACTGAAGTCTGGGTTTGGACCATCAATGTCAGTCACATCAACCCCTGTTGTTACCTGATCTCCCTCTCCCTCTCCCTCTCCCTCTCCCTCTCCCTCTCCCTCTCCCTCTCCCTCTCTCTCTCTCTCTCTCTCTCTCTCTCTCTCTCTCTCTCTCTCTCTCTCTCTCTCTCTCTCTCTCTCTCTCTCTCTCTCTCTCTCTCTCTCTCTCAGGGTATAGTCATATCATGGAGCCTGGGGGATGGTCATATCATGGAGGCTGGGGGATAGTCATATCATGGAGCCTGGGGGATAGTCATATCATGGAGCCTGGGGTATAGTCATATCATGGAGCCTGGGGTACAGTCATATCATGGAGGCTGGGGTATAGTCATATCATGGAGCCTGGGGTATAGTCATATCATGGAGCCTGGGGTATAGTCATATCATGGAGGCTGGGGTATAGTCATATCATGGAGCCTGGGGTATAGTCATATCATGGAGGCTGGGGTATAGTCATATCATGGAGGCTGGGGGATAGTCATATCATGGAGGCTGGGGTATAGTCATATCATGGAGGCTGGGGTATAGTCATATCATGGAGCCTGGGGTACAGTCAGACTTAGTTTTGACTCGCTCTCACACACCTCTGTGTTTTCCTCTACACAATGCACAGCCTATCAATTGTAGTTAGATTAGAGGGGAAAGATCTGCTATGACTTGTTAGACCTCAGTTTGAATTCTATCTACAGAGCATTCCTCAGAAATAATAGTATAGTAAATGTAATGAATATCCACATATTTCTTTAAGCTATATAATTCAATCTTAATAATTTGTATTTCCTAAGAGTTAGCAAAGCTTTTCTAATGTCTTCTAACGTCTACTGTGCGTCCACTGTCTCCACAGTGAGACAGCTCTCCCACTAAGTAGGCTGCAGGGATAGGGTCAATTCCATTTTAATTTCAGTCAATTCAGAAAGTAAACCCAATCCCAATTCGCCATTTTCCCAAATGAAAAGCATTGAAGAGACTGTCAACACTTCCGGAATTGGCAGGTATTGAAATGGGAATTGACCCTAAACCTAGCATTGCACCCTGGCTGTCAGTCAGGTAGTCAGGTAGCTAGTCAGGCAGCCAGTCAGGCAGGCAGACAAGTAGTCAGGCAGTAAGGCAGTCAGGCAGAGGCACCACTGATGTTGATCCTGTCTGTCAGATAGCCAAATCCTACAGGAGCAGAACCGCAGGAAGGAGCCTCAGGAATCCCTGGGGAGCTCATGGCATTCAGTAGAGACAAAACACTAGTTCTAAAAAGGTAAGATAGGCCACTGAATGTCATTAGTGACAGAGGAAGTATTTAGGACTAGCTGTGGAGTTCCGCTCTTGTTGCTGTGGAACTAGAAGACTGTTAAAGCAGGGAGAATAGTCGTCTGTATAATCACTTGTACATTTGTCAAAATCCCCTTTGATCCCCTAGAATCACCACTGTATCTGGGCCTCCTACAGTGGAGGACATTACAGTAGAGGGAGAGGCCAGAGTCAGGGCACCTGCTCACAGCATTATAATCCAGATAAGAGTAGCACAGCTTTAAGAACTGTAATATCGATTGCTGCTCTGGCTGATTGCCTGCTCCAGATAAGTTTTCAAATGTCCACTCGCTCTCTCTGCTCGTTAGCCCACAACGTTAGCACAACTTGCTAGGAGGCAGCCAAAATACACACACAAACACTCATCTCCTTAAGAGAGGCCAAACAAATGACATAGACATGCATCTTCAAATCACTGATAAGTTGCAAGACCTTGGTTTGTTTATTCCTTCCAGGATGGTTATATGAGTCACCCTCAATGAGCCCACACTCTTTGTAGCCTATGTCCTTTCTTCTATCTTAACCCCTCTGATTTTATTCCAGGCCTTTCCGTTGCCAGCCCAACACTCTTAATAGCTAGGCTACCTGCCGCCCTGATCTGAGGACAATGCTTCATGTTGGCTCATGGAGGTTTATTGGCTTCAATTCATTACTCATGATGTCCATTTGAGTGTACGGGAATATTGCCTTGCTCATACATTTCCATCATGTCATACCATACATATGACACATACTTTATTTGGTTTCCCAGATAGATATTGTGATCTTAAGGTGTTTCCATTTAAATTCCAATTTGTGATAAATTAATTAGGCCTAGGGCAACCTGTGATCCAATTAGATGTGTGAGAATCATTCATTCTTCAGTACCTCAGTATTTGCTGAACCGTTATTCAATGTAAATTCAACACATTGATGTGAGTGTCATACCACCTGTCAACACTTGGGGACAGTCATTATCCTGCGTCATATCTCACTCCATTAGTGCCTTGGGTCCTCAACAGGGGCAATTATAATGTTTGGTGACGTAATGCACCTTGGAAGCCCCTCTTTTCATCACATGTGGCAAATTAGCAGCTCTGTGAGATGCCTGAATAGATGTGTTCACATCACATTATAAAGAAACATCAACATGAGCAGGTTGTTCTGATTGAGTGGCCGCCTTCCAGAAACCAACAGGGGATTGGGATTTCCAGATGAGGATCAACACTGACCAGCCTGTCTCTATCCATCTCTGGTTTAACTCTGTCCCTGGCTGCAGAGATCTGTCCCATAGACTGGGTCTGACTTCATCCATAGACTGGGACTGCCTTCATCCATAGAATGGGTCTGACAGCATCCATAGACTGGGACTGCCTTCATCCATAGACTGGGACTGCCTTCATCCATAGAATGGGTCTGACTTCATCCATAGACTGAGACTGCCTTCATCCATAGACTGGGACTGCCTTCATCCATAGAATGGGTCTGACTTCATCCATAGACTGGGACTGCCTTCATCCATAGACTGGGACTGCCTTCATCCATGGAATGGGTCTGACTTCATCCATAGACTGGGACTGCCTTCATCCATAGACTGGGTCTGACTTCATCCATAGACTGGGTCTGACAGCATCCATAGACTGGGACTGCCTTCATCCATAGACTGGGACTGCCTTCATCCATAGAATGGGTCTGACTTCATCCATAGACTGGGACTCCCTTCATCCATAGACTGGGTCTGACTTCATCCATAGACTGGGTCTGACTTCATCCATTGAATGTGGCTCCTGTTGGCTCAGGCTTCCCCAGGTATGTGGGTGTGTGTGTGTTTGTGTGTGTGTGTGTGTGTGTGTTTGTGTGTGTGTTATTCCAGGGAGACCTGCTGGACATTTTAGATTATATATATGTTGATCCAAACCCTTTCCATTCTCTACAGTTTTCTCATTTATTACTCAGTTTATACAACATTTTTGTCCTAACCAAGTCATTTTCGCAGGTGTCAGTCAAGGAGGAGATTGATGCCTAAGAGTCTGTTGTTGAGATTGTAAAGCATGATACTGTATTCCACCATCTTGTTCATTATTGAAATATAATGTTCTACTAATGATGCTCATGTTATGGACTGTAGTTGTTTCAGCTCCCACACAGGAAGGCACTTATGGAAGTCTCTATAGATGGGAGCATTTGCTAATTGACTGAAATCTAAATGTATAGGGAAAGAAGGCCTATCCCCCCCAAGTCACCCCCCCACCCCTTCTCTATCACTCTGCTTTCTGAGGAGATGCACTCGCAGCCAGCAGACCGTGAAAGCTCAGCCTTGTCCAGGCTTGACAGCAACAAAGCCATGTGGCCAATACGTGGCCTGTAATAGAAGTGAATCACAAAGCCCTGAACCGGGCTGATACCCCTAAGGGTAGACCAGGCGATCTGCTGGAGTGGCTTTGAGTTACTTTGAGTGGCATTGAGTTACTGACTCAAAGCCACAAGAGGGTAGAACATATTTCCAACGTTGCTTGTTTAGCAGGAGCGTCAGTATACTGTATTTCTATTGGAAGTATGGAAGAGGGGGAAGGGCTGTGATGAAATCTTAATGAATCTCCCAACTGTGTCAGAGACAGACTGTATACGTCAACAAGGAGGAATGACTTAGTCCAGCTTTTTGTTTTTCCCAGTGGGGTGTACAGGTTCACAATGGGCTGAGTGGGTTAGTGGCTGAATGTGTTGTCATTGACAAAAAGGGCTATGCAGAAATCAACAGTGACAAAGACCTTAAATATCTTCTTCATGAATAATTAGGATATATTCCCTTTAGGCTATATGTGACATGGTTTCCACTAGACTAGTATCTGGTCATTGACCATGGCGCAAAGTGCATTAACCTGCAGGCTATACAGCCTGGTCTCATAGGCTAGACGTAACATGGTACATGTAAATACGGGACTCTCAAATTAGTATGATATGATACGTTTGGTATGGTTATATAAGATAGAAGGATAATTACTTTTCAAATACTTACTACTTTTGAGTTACTTTCAATTATTTAGCATGTTAGCTAACCATTCCCCTAACCCTAACCCTTTTAGCTAACCCTTCCCCTAACCCTTTAACTTAACTCCTAAACTTAACCTTAACCCCTAACCCCTAGCCTAGCTAACGTTATCCAGATAGCTAACATTAGCACCTAGCTAGAATTCGTAACATATCATAGGTTTTTCAAATTCGTAGCATATTGTAAATTTTTCAAATTCGGGAACATGTTGGACATCCACAAGTTAATGCATACCATACAAAATGTAGCATATCATACTAAATGGAGTGTCTCGGATTTATGTACAGAATAATACGAAAATCTCTGAGACCAGGTTGGGCTATAAAGTGTTGTAGATGATTCCTCCATGAAGCAGAGCTGACTGTGATGATAACATGAGTAGGTGTGTGAGTGTGGATTCTGACTTAACCTTCATTGTGAAGGCTTACAGTTGGTTGGTTTGTTATTTTCATAATAATAACATAATAGTACATCAGAGAAATATTTTCCGACTGAAGAAATTAGAGATATTAATGATTCCTTAATCAAAAGTTAAATGACTGATACCTTAATGTCTTTGGGGCTTGCTTGGTTGCTTGATTAGTTGTATTAGTGGATTGAAGTAGATGTATATGTAATCTTACACTTTGCTAAGTATATGTGTGTATGCACATATGTTTACGTGTTTGTGCTCATGTATGTGCTTGTCCATATGTGTGCACTGTTTGAACGCCACCGTGTTAAGCTGCCTCCTCTCCTGTCTGTCTGTCTGTCTGTCTGTCTGTCTGTCTGTCTGTCTGTCTGTCTGTCTGTCTGTGAAGTGTGCGCTTGGAGAGGAGGGGGATGCAGTTGCCATGGCAATGAGGCTGTGTATTCAGGAGTGCAGGCAGAGCTGCGATTGGAGGAACCAGGCGAAGCGGGCGGGCGAAATGTTGGAGCAAAACTGACAGCCAGCATTGCCCCCCTTCACTTCCACTCCGTAGATCAGGATAGTGATAGAGAAGCTTGGCTCTCATCAAGGCTTCCAACCATCCTCTATCTATTGCTTCCAATCGCTTCTGCTCCAAAAAGCATTCGACTAAAGGTCCACCTGAAACCCTCCACCTCAGATCATGACCACCACCATCTGCACCCGCTTCACTGAGGAATTCCAGATGTTTGAGGAACTGGGCAAGTAAGTTCCACAAGACATTTTTCATTTTTTTTACTCATACCAAGGTGGTATTTGGCATTGCATTTGGGGCCTGTGTAACAATGAAAGATTACCTCTTTGTACAGTTTGAGTCAGAGGCATTTGTTCACAGCAAGTGATGGAGAATTGATTAAATATTTGGTGGCAGAACTGAATAACATTACTCTTCTAAAGAAATCCCTTTATGGTAGGAGACCGGAAACGTCTTTTAGCTGAGGAAATATAACTTCGATGAGAGAAGGGAAGCGTAAAGAGAATGATCAGGAGGGATCAGGTGGGAATGAACTGGTGGGATCAGGTGGGAATGAACTGGTGGGATCAGGTGGGAATGAACTGGTGGGATCAGGTGGGAATTAACTGGTGGGATCAGGTGGGAATGAACAGGTGGGAATGAACAGGTGGGAGTGCCAACTTATTTCTGACATTTCTCGTTTGATAATTATTTCAGGAGTCTTGAGTCACATAACATTTTCCTAAATGGAGTGCATTTTGAGAGAGTAGTATCATCACTTAGAAGACATAACGGATCTGCCGTAAGTGGCTACCTCTTCACACAGGAAGCTGGAGGATGTCTCTCAATGTCATATAGGACCCTAGGTCGAGACAGAGATTCAGCCTGGTGGAAGAAAGCGAGAAGACTCGACTTTAATATTGGATATCGGTGCTTGGTGGTTCACATTCATCCTCTAGGTGGTAACACACATACACACACATACACAAAACACACACAAAACACACACACATGCCTTCCCACACAAAACACACACTATCCTTCTTTTCCAATATCTTCTGCTAACTTGACAGCTCAAATATTTTGATTGTCTGACAGTTATCAAAGATTTCACACTAGGTAAAATAATATTGAATGGTTCTCTACCAATCTACATAAATGGAAAAGAGGACATATTGAATTAGCTTATTATATATACATTCTGTTAATTTATAATATGCAATTTAGCAGACGCTTTTATGCGTGCATACATTTTATGTTATGCGTGGATACATTTTACATATGGGTGGTCTTGGGAATGGAACCCGCTACACTGGCATTACAAGCACAACGCTCTACAAACTGAGCTGCAAAGGACCTGTTTATTGTTAGTTCACAATTTGAAAAAGTCCTCAGGGGTCTAGGAGTTTAACATTTTAAAGTATGTTGGATTGAAATACTTGATGGTGCTACATGAAATACTTGATGGTGCTACATCGAACCCCCTTGTTTATAGCATTATGCTGTATCTGGCTGTATGCAGTATGTATGCTAAGGAACCTGGCTGTATAATATGTATGCTAAGGAACCTGGCTGTATAATATGTATGTTGAGGAACCTGGCTGTATAGTATGTATGCAGAGGAACCTGGCTGTATAATATGTATGTTGAGGAACCTGGCTGTATAGTATGTATGCTAAGGAACCTGGCTGTATAATATGTATGCTAAGGAACCTGGCTGTATAATATGTATGTTGAGGAACCTGGCTGTATAGTATGTATGCTGAGGAACCTGGCTGTATAGTATGTATGCTGAGGAACCTGGCTGTATAGTATGTATGCAGAGGAACCTGGCTGTATAGTATGTATGCTGAGGAACCTGGCTGTATAGTATGTATGCTGAGGAACCTGGCTGTATGCAGTATGTTTGTTGAGGAACCTGGCTGTATAGTATGTATGCTAAGGAACCTGGCTGTATAATATGTATGCTAAGGAACCTGGCTGTATAATATGTATGTTGAGGAACCTGGCTGTATAGTATGTATGCAGAGGAACCTGGCTGTATGCAGTATGTTTGTTGAGGAATCTGGCTGTATAGTATGTATGCTGAGGAACCTGGCTGTATAGTATGTATGCTGAGGAACCTGGCTGTATAGTATGTATGCTGAGGAACCTGGCTGTATAGTATGTATGCTGAGGAACCTGGCTGTATAGTATGTATGCTGAGGAACCTGGCTGTATAGTATGTATGCTGAGGAACCTGGCTGTATAGTATGTATGCAGAGGAACCTGGCTGTATAGTATGTATGCTGAGGAACCTGGCTGTATAGTATGTATGCTGAGGAACCTGGCTGTATAGTATGTATGCTGAGGAACCTGGCTGTATAGTATGTATGCAGAGGAACCTGGCTGTATAGTATGTATGCTGAGGAACCTGGATGTATAATATGTATGCAGAGGAACCTGGCTGTATAGTATGTATGCAGAGGAACCTGGCTGTCTGCAGTATGTATGCTGAGGAACCTGGCTGTATAGTATGTATGCTGAGGAACCTGGATGTATAATATGTATGCAGAGGAACCTGGATGTATAGTATGTATGCTGAGGAACCTGGCTGTCTGCAGTATGTATGCAGAGGAACCTGGCTGTATAGTACGTAGGCTGAGGAACCTGGATGTATGTGTATGTAGTGTATGCTGAGGAACCTGGCTGTATAGTATTTATGCAGATGAACCTGGCTGTATAGTATGTATGCTGAGGAACCTGGCTGTATGCAGTATGTAGTGTATGCTGAGGAACCTGGCTGTATAGTATGTATGTAGAGAAACCTGGCTGTATAGTATGTATGCAGAGGAACCTGGATGTATTGTATGTATGCTGAGGAACCTGGCTGTCTGCAGTATGTATGCAGAGGAACCTGGCTGTATAGTATTTATGCAGAGGAACCTGGCTGTATGCAGTATGTATGCTGAGGAACCTGGCTGTATAGTATGTATGCTGAGGAACCTGGCTGTATAGTATGTATGCTGAGGAACCTGGCTGTATAGTATGTATGCTGAGGAACCTGGCTGTATAGTATGTACGCTGAGGAACCTGGCTGTATAGTATGTATGCTGAGGAACCTGGCTGTATGCAGTATGTATGCTGAGGAACACAGAATGCTCAACCATTTGAGAGTTGTGACACATCTAGAGTAAGGGTCTCCAGATCCCCACTGGCCCCCACCCTCACAGCTTTTCTCTCTCTCTCTCTCTCTCTCTCTCTCTCTCTCTCTCTCTCTCTCTCTCTCTCTCTCTCTCTCTCTCTCTCTCTCTCTCTCACACACACACACACACACACACACACACACACACACACACACACACACACACACACACACACACACACACACACACACACACACACACACACACACACACACACACACACACACACACACACACACACACACACACACACACACACACACACACACACACACACACACGTCAAGCAGCCAAAACCGCTTACATAATTTAATTTGGGGGTGGCAATCCAATAGTTTGACATGGACACATTTCATAATGACATATATATTTTTAATGTTTTTCTCCTACAGTTGATGGTTGTACTGAGCTCACAACATGTCTGATGAATGACCAGAGCTGACATTTAGGATCAGAACAGAGATCTGTTAAGACAGTGACAATAATTATTAAGGCACTGACAGATGATGAGGATCTTTTCAACTACGGCCTTGTCTTTTTTCACTGATGAGTACTGACAGTAGCACTGAGGAGAAACATGATGCATGATGTTACAGTGACCAGGGAGAAGCCCGATCTGAATCCATTAAGCAGCACACAATCAAGTTCATGTGTCATTTCGAAACTCACAAGTAATTCCTAACGCAGTAACTCAACTGTTGAATGAAAGAGGCGGCAGGTTTGGTTTGGAACAGAAGCTTGGGCTAGCACTGACCTCATGTCTCTGTGTTGAGTTTGAAATGTGGTGCTCAGGCATCGAATCGAATCAAATTGCATTGGTCACATACACATATTTAGCAGTTGTTATTGCGGGTGTAGCAAAATGCTTGTGTTCCAAGCTCCAACAGTGCAGTAGTATCTAACAATTCACAACAATACTGTCACGGCCGTCAAAGGAAGTGGACCAAGGTGCAGCGTGGTCAGCGTACATAATCCTTTTATTTAGAAAAATTACGCCAACAAAACAACAAACGAAAGAAACAACCGTGAAGCTTACAGGGCTAAGTGCCACTAACAAAAGTCAACTTCCCACACTGAAAGGAGGGAAAAGAGCTACCTAAGTATGGTTCCCAATCAGAGACAACGATAGACAGCTGTCCCTGATTGAGAACCATACCCGGCCAAAACATTGAAATACAAAATTATAGAAAACAAAACATAGAATGCCCACCCCAAATCACACCCTGACCAAACCAAATAGAGACATAAAAAGGCTCTCTAAGGTCAGGGCGTGACAAATACACACAAATCTAAAACAAAAAAAATGGAATTAAGAAATATATCAATATTAGGACGAGTAATGTCGGAGTGGCAGTGACTAAAATACAGTAGAATAGAATACAGTATATATGAGATGAGTAAAGCCATATGTAAACATTATTAAAGTTGTAGACCCCACTATCTACGTATCTACCACACTATCTACCTATCTACCACACTATCTACCTATCTACCACACTATCTATCTACCACACTATCTACCTATCTACCACACTATCTACCTATCTACCACACTATCTACCTATCTACCACACTATCTACCTATCTGCCACACTATCTACCTATCTACCACACTATCTACCTATCTACCACACTATCTATGTATCTACCACACTATCTACCTATCTACCACACTATCTACCTATCTACCACACTATCTACCCATCTACCACACTATCTACCTAAATAGTTTTCATCTGTATTTTTTGTAGCTGTTTACATACCACCACAGTCGGAGGCTGGCACTAAGACAGCATTGAATGAGTTGTATTCCGCCATAAGCAAACAAGAAAACGCTCACCCAGAGGCGGCGCTCCTAGAAGCACGGGACTTTTATGCAGGGAAACTTAAATCTGTTTGACCAAATTTCTATCAGCATGTTAAATGTGCAACCAGAGGGAAAAAAACTCTGGACCACCTTTACTCCACACATAGAGATGCATACAAAGCTCTCCCTCACCCTCCATTTGGCAAATCTGGCCAGAATTAATCCTCCTGATTCTTGCTTACAAGCAAAAATTTAAGCAGGAAGCACCAGTGACTAGATCCATAAAAAAGTGGTCAGAT
Organism: Salvelinus fontinalis; assembly: GCF_029448725.1. NCBI lineage: Eukaryota > Metazoa > Chordata > Actinopteri > Salmoniformes > Salmonidae > Salvelinus > Salvelinus fontinalis. Next base: position 6,150,260 of record NC_074674.1, read on the forward strand.
GAAGCAGATGCTAAGCTACAGGACTGTTTTGTTAGCACAGACTGGAATATGTTCCGGGATTCCTCCGATGGCATTGAAGAGTAGACCACATCAGTCATCTGCTTCATCATAAGTGCATCAATGACGTCGTCCCCACAGTGACCGTGCGTACATACCCCAACCAGAAGCCATGGATTACAGGCAACATCCGCACTGAGCTAAAGGCTAGAGCTGCCGCTTTCAAGGAGCGGGACTCCAACCCGTCAGCTTATAAGAAATCCCGCTATGCCCTCCGACGAACCATCAAACAGGCAAAGTGTCAATACAGGACTAAGATCGAATCTTACTACACCGGCTCTGACGCTCGTTGGATTTGGCAGGGCTTGCAAACCATTACAAACTACAAAGGGAAGCACAGCCGAGAGCTGCCCAGTGACACGAGCCTACCAGACGAGCTAAACTACTTCTATGCTTGCTTCGAGGCAAATGGCCCTGAAACATGCATGAGAGCACCAGCTGTTCCGGAAGACTGTGTGATCTTGCTCTCCGCAGCCTTTAAACAGGTCAACATTCACAAGGCAATGGGGCAAGACGGATTACCAGGACATATACTGCGAGCATGCGCTGACCAACTGGCCAGTGGCTGTCCGAGTCGGTAATACCAACATAGTGCCTGTGCCCAAGAACACTAAGGTAACCTGCCTAAATAACTACCGACCCGTAGCACTTACGTCTGTAGCCATGAAGTGCTTTGAAAGCCTGGTTATGGCTCACATCAACACCATTATCCCAGAAACCCTAGACTGACTCCAATTTGCTTACTACCCCAACAGATCCACAGATGATGCAATCTCTATTGTACTCCACACTGCCCTTTCCCACCTGGACAAAAGGAACACCTATGTGAGAATGCTATTCATTAACTACAGCTCAGGGTTCAACACCATAGTGCCCTCAAAGCTCATCAATAAGCCAAGGACCCTGGGACTAAACACCTCCGTCTGCAACTGGATCTTTGAGATAAGGGTAGGTAACAACACATTCGCCACGCTGATCCTCAACACAGGGGCCCCTAAGGGGTGCGTCCTCTCCTGTACTCCCCGTTCACTCATGACTGCACGGACAGGCACGACTCCAACACCATCATTAAATTTGCTGATGACACAACAGTGGTAGGCCTGATCACCGACAACGACGAGATAGCCTATAGGGAGGAGGTCAGAGACCTGGCCATGTGGTGCCAGGACAACAACCTCTTCCTCAATGTGATCAAGACAAAGGAGATGATTGTGGACTACAGCAAAAAGAGGACTGAGCACGTCCCCATTCTCATCAACAGGGCTGCAGTGGAGCAAGTTGAGAGCTTCAAGTTCCTTGGTGTCCACATCACCAACGAACTAAAATGGACCAAACACATCAAGACAGTCGTGAAGAGGGCACGACAAAACCTATTCCCCCTAAAGGAGACTGAAAATATTTGGCATGGGTCCCCAGATCCTCAAAATGTTCTACAGCTGCACCATCGAGAGCATCCTGACTGGTTGCATCACTGCCTGGTATGGCAACTGCTCGGCCTCCGACCGCAAGGCACTACAGAGGGTAATGCTGGGGCCAAGCTCCATGCCATTCAGGACCTCTAGACCATGCGGTGTCAGAGGAAGGCCCTAAAAATTGTCAAAAACTCCAGCCACCCTAGTCATAGACTGTTCTCTCTGCTACCGCACGGCAAGCAGTACATGAGCGCCATGTCTAGGTCCAAGAGGCTTCTAAACAGCTTCTACGCCCAAGCCATAAGACTCTTGAACACCTAATCAAATGTCTACCCAGACTATTTGTATTGCCCCCCCCTCTTTTACACTGCTGCTACTCTCTGTTGTTATCATCTATGCATAGTCACTTTAATAACTCTACCCACATATACATATTACCTCAGCTAACCAGTGCCCCCGCAGATTGACTCTGTACCGGTACCCCCCTTTATATAGTCTCGCTATTGTTATTTTACTGCTGCTCTTACTTGTTATTTTTTATTTCTTATTCTTATCCACATATATATATTTTTTTAACTGCATTGTCGGTTAAGGGCTCGTAAGTAAGCATTACCTGTTGTATTCGGCGCATGTACTAATACAATTTGATTTGATTTGATTTAGTGTTCCATTATTAAAGTGACCAGTGAACAGGCCGTGGCTCGAGTGGTTGTTGTCCTTGATGATCTTTTTGCACTTCCTGTGACATCGGGAGCTGTAGGTGTCCTGGACGGCAGGCAGTTTGCCCCTGGTGATGCGTTGGGTATACCCGCACCACCCTCTGGAGAGCCCTGTGATTGCTCCCTGTGCAGCTGACGTACCAGGTGGTGATACAGCCCGACAGGATGCTCTCAATTGTGCATCTGTAAAAGTTTGTGAGGGTCTTAGGGGCCAAGCCGAATATCTTCAGCCTCCTGAGGTTGAAGAGGCGCTGTTGCGCCTTCTTCACCAAACTGTCTGTGTGGGCGGACCATTTCAGATCGTCAGTGATGCGTATACCTGCATGGCAATGTTCTCAATCACAAAGCCGAGTAAACTAATCTCGGAAAACCCAGAACAAAAATATTGCGTAATTGCATCAGATGCTTGATTAAACTCTGGGGGGGAGACGGGTTAGAAAATAATATTTTCTATCTAGACTAACACCATCTATACTAACCAGACTAGTGAAGTCTTCACCCCTCTGAACGTAATCTCTCAGCCAGTTTCAGGCAAGTCTATGGGCCAAAAATCACCTTCTAAAGATGCAAGCACCTGTCCAGCGACGAAAAAAATCTGCGTACCTGAACAAACTCCTCGTTAGTCAAGGCGTCCCACAGTCTGTCGACAGACGCTACTGCCTTTTATGTGACGTGCATCTGTTCACAAGAGACTCGTGACCAATCTTTCAGGGATCAGGAGCTGTTCTTTAAATATGTTTTACTGTACTACTCAGAAGTGTTTCATGCATAATTGCAAAACACCAGATCAGATATCAATCACAGTATTTTACACATTTTCCTAAAAGATGCTCATTGTGCTATTGTTAGGGAATGGATTTAAGCTATTTATTTTTCAAAATAGACTGTCAACACTTGGTCAACACTTAGCTTGCAGTTTCATTTTGACCATGAAATGAATGATGCATTAACCATTTTAGTGCAAAAACATTACATTCAATTTTTATTGGAAATCAAAATGAATATTTACTATAACTATGCAGTTCAATATGCATTTTTGTCTCCTGCGCTTCCCAGGGGAGCTTTTTCAGTGGTGCGGCGGTGCCTGAAGGTCCTCTCAGGCCAAGAGTATGCTGCTAAGATCATCAACACCAAGAAGCTATCTGCCAGGGGTAAGTGACTCGCCTATCCCCCAACACCCCACTTTAAATATGTTTTAACAGTCCATATGATGGAGACAGTAGAGGTAGAATCCATAGAACAAGCCTCCCCATTCAAGTCAATTATGACATAATGGGTGGATTCTATTTATTTGGTGCAGACAGTAGGGTTTCTGTTCAGAAAGATTGTTATTGTGTTGTCTTTTGTGAATCCCTCGGTACTCCTCCAAATGTTTCTTTAAGTAGAGCAGTGATATTTCTTCCTCAGTGTTGCCAGAACCCTTTGATGGTACTGACCGACCTGTAAAATGCTGCTGGCTCACAGTTTTGAAATGAAGGTTTGAACTGGCTGGATATCTGACTGTTGTTGGTCACAGTTTGATTGGCACATTCATTTTTCCCCCCTCTTGTCATAAAGACTTATGATGATCTGCTAATTGAAATATAATCTTAACATTATATAAGGGGATGTAAACCAAGGTTTTTGATTAGATCCTTTGCTTGACAGCAGGTTTGGAGTAAAATACTTCTCCAGAGACATCAAACTGCAAGAGCCGTTACTGGTCCATTGAAATGAGACAAACAAGACGTCTTGTAGTAGCAGTGAGTCTGATTGAATAATAGTCAGTGGAGCTGAGGCACCTTAATGTTTAATGAAAGGCTGGCATACCAAGGCATTTTGAGGGACCACACACCAGCCAAAAGGTTTCCTCTCTTTTCACTTTTTGAAAATCAGATTTTCTGGTTCTGTTGAGAGATTAAAGACCTACTGTCTGGAGTGTGGGAGGAAGCAGAATGCCCTAAAAGTACAGTAGCAACTCACACCTCCTACACAATGTTCATGTGATATACTGTTCATCAACGTACGTATGTACTGTATCTTATGATATAAAACAGTAATATAATAATAATATATATAATATAATATAATATAACAATATATAAAACAATCTCTCTATATCTTGTGACACTTAAAAAAACAAACACATGCATTGCACACACGCACACATTCATTCAAGTCAAAGGAATCCATCCTAGCTCAATCAAGACATATCATGTCTCCTTGAGATACACTGAATTGCTGTTAAGCAGTTGACGTCTGTCTGTCTGTCTGTCTGTCTGTCTGTCTGTCTGTCTGTCTGTCTGTCTGTCTGTCTGTCTGTCTTTGTGATGTCTGTCTGTCTGTGTGTGTGATGTCTGTCTGTCTGACATCCACTTGCATTCATTCTGCGTCATGCTGGCTAAGCTGAATCGGGCTTCAGGGGCAGCAGCAGAAACACGTTGACGTGAGTGGAAGTAGCCTAGTGGTTAAGAGTGTTGGACCAGCAACCAAAAGGTCACTGGTTTGAATCCCTGAGCCTACTAGGTAAAAAGTCTGTTGATGTGCCATTGAGCAAGGCACTTAACCCTAATTACTCCTGTAAATTGCTCTCGATAAGAGTGTCTAGTAACATGATGATGTCTCTGCTACAGAGAGACTATCTAAGACGGAGGAAGGACAGGAACTATATTTTACGCAAATTACAAATGTACAGTGCCTTCGGAAAGTATTCAGACCCCTTGACATTTTCCACATTTTGTTACGTTACAGCCTTATTGTAAATTGTTTTTATTTTTTATTACCCCATAATGACAAAGCGAAAACAAGTTTTTAGAAATGTTTGCATGTGTATTACAAGTAATAAATATAAATACCTTATTTACATAAGTATTCATACACTGCTATGAGACTCAAAATTGAGCTCAGTTGCATCCAGTTTCCATTGATCATTCTTGAGATGTTTCTAAAACTTGATTGGAGTCCACCTGTGGTAAATTAAATTGATTGGACATGATTTGGAAAGACACACACCTGTCTATATAAGGTCTCACAGTTGACAGTGCATGTCAGAGCAAAAACCAAGCCATGAGCTCGTAGGAATTGTCCGTAGAGCTCCGAGACAGGATTGTGTCGAGGCACAGATCTGGGTAATTTACCAAAAAATGTCTGCAGCATTGAAGGTCCCCAGGAACACAGTTGCCTCCATAATTCTTAAATGGAAGAAGTGTGGAACCACCAAGACTCTTACTAGAGCTGGCCGCCAGGCCAAACTAAGCAATCGGTGGAGAAGGGCCTTGGTCAGGGAGGTGACCAAGAACCCGATGGTCACTCTGACAGAGCTCTAGAGTTTTCTCTCCGCAGCACTCCACCAATCAAGCCTTTATGGTAGAGTGGCCAGGCAGAAGCTACTCCTCAGTAAATTAGACTGTGAAAGAGTGGAAGCCTTGGTCAACACTTAGCTTGCATTTTCCTTTTGACCATGAAATGAATGATGCATTAACCATTTTAGGTGCAAAAACATAACATTCAAGTAAAAGGCACATGACAGCCCGCTTGGAGTTTGCCAAAATACACCAAAAGACTCTCAGACCGTGTGAAACAAGATTCTCTGGTCTGATGAAACTAATATTGAACTATTTGGCCTGAATGCCAAGCGTCAAGTCTGAAGGAAATCTGGCACCATCCCTACAGTGAAGCATGGTGGTGGCAGCATCATACTGTTGGGATGTTTTCCAGTGGGAAGGACTGGGACACTAGTCAGGATCGAGGGAAAGATGAACGGAGCAAAGTACAGAGAGATCCTTGATGATAACCTCCTCCAGAGCGGTCAGGACCTCAGACTGGGGCGAAGGTTCACCTTCCAACAGGACAACGACCCTAAGCACACAGCCAAGACAACACAGGAGTGGCTTTGGGACAAGTCTCTGAATATCCTTGAGTGGCCCAGCCAGTGCCCGGACTTGAACCCGATCGAACATCTCTGGAGAGACCTTGAAATAGCGGTGCCGTGACGCTCCCCATCCAACCTGACAGAGCTTGAGAGGATCTGCGGAGAGGAATGAGAGAAACTCCCCAAATACAGGTGTGCCAAGCTTGTAGCGTCATACCCAAGAAGACTCAAGACTGTAATTGCTGCAAAAGGTGCTTTAACAAAGTACTGAGTAAACGTGATATTTCAGTTTTTATTTTGTATAAATTAGCAAACATTTCTAAAAATGTGTTTTTGCTTTGTCATTATGGGGTATTGTGCGTAGATTGATGGGGGGGGGATTTACGTAACAAAATGTGGAAAAAGTCAAGGGGTCTGAATACTTTCCAAATGCACTGTACCTAATCTAACTGCCACCTATAGTCTTTTGACTTGGAGTGCCAGGATTAGGGTTTATAATCCTAGTTACATCATTAGCATTAGCATTACCGAGGGAAATCCATGCAGGGATAGACCTACTGTATATTATCAAGCTCCATACAGTGGGCTTTAGCTGCTAGGCTGTGTGGTGGCATATTTCTTTCTTTACCAAATGAGGAGAGTTACAAACTACACATCAGTCAGGGTTATACTTAAACTACATCTTTAATAATAATAAGCTTTGCGGGGCCTCCCGGGTGGCGCAGTGGTCTAGGGCACTGCATCGCAGTGCTAGCTGCGCCACCAGAGTCTCTGGGTTCGCGCCCAGGCTCTGTCGCAGCCGGCCGCGACCGGGGGGTCCGTGGGGCGACGCACAATTGGCCTAGCGTCGTCCGGGTTAGGGAGGGTTTGGCCGGTAGGGATATCCTTGTCTCATCGCGCTCCAGCGACTCCTGATGCGGGCCGGGCGCAGTGTGCGCTAACCAAGGGGGCCAGGTGCACGGTGTTTCCTCCGACGCATTGGTGCGGCTAGCTTCTGGGTTGGAGGCGCGCTGTGTTAAGAAGAAGTGCGGCTTGATTGGGTTGTGCTTTGGAGGACTCATGGCTTTCGACCTTCGTCTCTCCCGAGCCCGTACGGGAGTTGTAGCGATGAGACAAGATAGTAATTACTAGCGATTGGATACCACGAAAACTGGGGAGAAAAGGGGGTAAAATTTAAAATAAAAAATAATAAGCTTTGCAATAGCATTTGACTTTCAACAATTCACTATTTCTAATGAACCGTTGAGAAGTACCAACAGAAAAGTACAAATATCTTTTATAGCCAAGATACACCCCTCTCAACTTACATGACGAATCACAGATCTTAGGAACAGTTCACAAAGAAAGACATTTACTTGAGAAAGATATCTATAAACCATAGCAGACAGTTACTGCTGTGTCAACAGTTTTCATTGTAAAGACCAGTGTCTGGCCCCCTCACTCCAAAAGGGAACCGTCTCTCCCTGGTACGGCATAGAACAGAACCATTAGCTCATGTTATCTGGAATGCTCTTTAGGTTTTATCTCCCCAAAGACATCGTAAATCTCCTCTGTCCGTGTTATCTCATAGAGGCCCATCCTCAGTGGAACACACACACAATACTCTATTCTGTTGAATGTAACAACTATTATAATGTAATACAAGCATTATAACATAATCTTACAAGCATTATAACATAAACCTTGCAATTTTCCACGGCAGCTGCCTAATCAATTCAAAGGCAGTGTTGGGTCAAATACATTTGTGATCTGGGTCAATAATATAACTTTTACAAACACCTTACAGAGTGTGTAGGCGGTGGAGTGCAGGGAATGTGACTCCTGATCTAACTAACAACATGTATCACGGAGCTGTATCACGGAGCTGTATAACAGAGCTGTATCACGGAGCTGTATCACGGAGCTGTATCACGGAGCTGTATCACGGAGCTGTATCACGGAGCTGTATCACAGAGCTGTATCACGGAGCTGTATCAAGGAGCTGTATCACAGAGCTGTATCACGGAGCTGTATCACGGAGCTGTATCACGGAGCTGTATCACGGAGTAGTGCACCAGAGTAGTGCACCAGAGAAAGAGACAAAAGATAAGCAGAGCATCAAATATTTCCTCTTCTCCCTCTCTGTCGGCCCATTAAAGGCCCAATGCAGCCGTCTTTTTAATATCAATATCAAATCATTTCTGGTTAATAATTAAAGAAATACCTTAGTAGCTAGGTTTCCATCCAATTGGTGACAGATTTTCTTGTTAATATTCTAAAATCTGCATAAATTACATCTGAATTTTCATTAGTGGTGTGTTTTCAACAAAATCAAATAAAATTTGATTTGTCACATGCGCCGAGTCCAACAGGTGTAAAATAACAATAATGAGGCTATATACAGGGGGTACTGGTACCGAGTCAATGAGCGGGGGCACATGTTAGTCGAGGTAATTTGTACAAGTAGGTAGGGGTAAAATGACTATGTATAGATAATAAACAGCAAGTAGCAGCAGGGGGGGGGGGGGGGGTCAATGCAAATAGTCCAGGTGGCCATTTGATGAATTGTTCAGCAGTCTTATGGCTTGGTAGAAGCTGTTAAGGAGCCTTTTGGACCTAGACTTGGCGCTCCGGTACTGCTTGCCATTCGGTAGCAGAGAGAACAGTCTATGACTTGGGTGACTGGAGTCTTTGACAATGTTTTGGACCTTCCACTGAAACTGCCTAGTATATAGCTCCTGGATTGCAGGAAGCTTGGTCCCAGTGATGTACTGGGCCGTACGCACTACCATCTGTAGCGCCTTGCAGTCAGATGCCGAGCAGTTACCATACCAGGCGGTGATGCAACCAGTCAGGATGCTCTTGATGGTGCAGCTGTAGAACTCTTTGAGGATCTGTGGACCCATGTCAAATCTTTCCAGTCTCCTGAGGGGGAAAGGTGTTGTCATGTCCTCTTCACAACTGTCTTGGTGTGTTTGGACCATGATAGTTTGTTGGTGATGTGGACACCAAGGAACTTGAAACTCTTTACCCACTCCACTACAGCCCTGTTGCTGTTAATGGGGGTGTGTTCGGCCCTCCTTTTCCTGTAGTCCACGATCAGCTCCTTTGTTCTGCTCACGTTGAGGAAGAGGTTGTTGTCCTAGCACCACACTGCCAGGTCTCTGACCTCCTCCCTATAGGCTGTCTCATCGTTGTCGGTGATCAAGCCTACTACCTTTGTGTCGTCAGCAAACTTAATGATGGTCCTGGAGTCATGGGTAAACAGGGAGTACAGGAGGGGACTAAGCACACACCCCTGAGGGGGTCCCCGTGTTGAGGATCAGAGTGGCAGATGTGTTGTTGCCTACCCTTGGACTTGTTACGGATAAAAGTCAGTGCGTGATGACGTAGTGCACACAAAATGTACTATTTCGCTTAAGATTTAATTTACCTAATAAAATCTAAAGTTCATAATGTTTCCATCTCACTTTCAACTCAAGAGAGAGTTTTGTCACAAACATTGTTCCGTTTAATAAGAACTGTGCCTACTCTGGTTTTGGCACGCGTGCTCTACCCAACAGCTCACCAACAGCTCACATTGCAGGTTGGTTTGTCTATAGGATGAGATTATTATGGGTAAGAGTGAGAACATTTTTATTTGTCAAATGGTATTCAAGCATCGATCACAAGAATAAGACCCTCCATATTTATTGGAAAGGAGCACCAAGATCACTGTGCACTTTCACCACCTTGTGAAGTTCCTCATAACTTATTTAATCTGTAGCCTAATAAACTGCATGGTTTCCCGAGTCGTAGTGAGAGGACCACACACCATATCATCGAGTGACTCGCTATTTACTTCAATATGATGGTTATTATATCAATATTTGTGCATAAAGGCGTTTCCACCATTTCCTGCATAATTAATTTTACTGACACAAAAAGATCCCACCATGTCGAATGAACCAATTATGTCGCCATTTCTAAAACTGTACCGATACTACGTGTTTCCATCAAAACTGTCATGATTTTATTTTTATGTGGTATGACTTTACTCGCAAAAAACTGGATGGAAACGTGGTTACTGTAATAGATTTCCATTAAAATGGTTAAAAAGAGCTTTTTATTGTAACGATCGTCTGTTGAAGAAGGTGTGGACCAAAGCGCAGCATGGTAAGTGTTCATGCTTACTTTATTAAAACGGAACACTGAGACAAAATAACAAAAATAGAACAACACGAAACAGTTCTGTCTGGTGCAGACACAAAACAGAAAACATCTACCCACAAAAACCATGTGGGAAAAAGCTACCTAAGTATGGTTCTCAATCAGAGACAACAATAGACAGCTGCCTCTGATTGAGAACCACACCCGGCCAAACAACAAAGAAATACAAAGCATAGAAAATGAACATAGAATGCCCACCCAAATCACACCCTGACCAAACCAAAATAGAGACATAAAAAGCTCTTTACGGTCAGGGCGTGACATTTTTCCCCAAAACACTCTGCTAGGACTGTCTGGGAGTGGTCTGAGTGGGGAGGGGAAAACTGAAAAGTAGCTGTTATTGGCAGAGAGGTTTGGAACTCTCTTTGTTATTGGTCTATTAACCAATTTTGGAGGTTGGTTCGGTTTTGGTTTGATTATGGAAAAATTATTATTTTCGATTTCGGTTTAGATATTTTTTTTACATTAAATGCATTATGAAATAATGACATACAAATTATTTTTGAGCTTTCCTCTGTCAGAGGTCCACATTGGGTAGACATCAATAGAAAAATAGGAAATGACTATGAAATAATAAAACATTTAATTAATTCGTTTTTATTTTATGACATTATTATTTTTCATTCCATAAAGTCATCATCTCATCTCTACTCAGCCAGTAGCAGCCAGTCAAACAACCATAATGTTATCTCTGTGCTCCAATACTGTATCGCTTTAGTCATCCTATTTAGCCAGCCTGCCTGAGTATGCTGCAGAGCTGTCTGACAAAAATCATTTGACTAGTTCTTCAAACCCACTAGTTATTGTGTTGCCTACATTCCTCTCTCATTTGGTCTATGCTATATGTGTGTATCCAGCCTAATGTAACAGTTGTTAAAGTCAATGAATGTATATACTTTATGAAGGTAATAATACCCTTTCTAAACCCAGAGGAGCAACATCGCGGGAACACTTGAGAAACACACCAACAGTCCAGGCTGGGGTTTGGGGTTTGAGAAGCCAATGAGAGAAGTGATGAATTCTTCCTTATTTCTTAATTTTCTTGAAATCTAAAAACGCAACTTAAACCAATGTCTTAAGGAGTTGAACATGTTATTACTCCAACCTCGTGAAAGTGACAAACTGACGTTTGAATTTTACATTGAAAACTACTTCAATGAGTGCTTTTGATTTGATGGCCTTTAAATGCGTATTTCGGTGCAAGACGACCGTGAGACCCGCTGACGGTTTTCTGCCCATAAGTTTAGCTAGCCAACTTTGCCATGACATTGCCTACAAGCATGATCAGTGATTTCTATTGGAGAAGCAGTTTCTGGCTGCATTCCAAACACGTAAAAGACACACTCTCCCCACAGCCCTCAAATTAAGTGGACACTTCTAATGATGTATCATGGCGTATGACGAGTTGACACTTGCAGGGCAAGGGGCGAGGGAAGAATTAATTAATTTTAAATGGACCACCCTTGTGTGATGCCAGGGAAAGTTGTATGCCCTATCTAACATTTCCAAAAGCTAACCAAACAAAAACATTATTACCTTCACATAATTACTTTTTGCATGGTAGACTTTACTGAGAAAGACTGTGATGACTCAAACTTTTGGATGCATTAATATTAATGAACTAACAATTCCCGCCTTTTGTTCAGTCTGTTGTGATACAGCCCATGTAACAGCCAGCGGAGCTGCTGAAGGAAAGGCTCCTGGGCCAACTGACGGCTCAGGGAAAAACAACATCAACGCTAACATATTGGCTTAAAATGGGTGTACTGTACTGCACTCTTAGAAAAAATGGTGCTATCTTGAACCTAAAAGGGTTCTTCATCTGTCCCCATTAGAAGAACCCTTTGAAGAACCCTTTTTGGTTCCAGATAGAACCCTTTTGGTTCGTAGAACCCTTTTTGGTTCCATGTAGAAATCGTCCCACAGAGGGGTTCTACATGCAACCCAAAATAATTCTACCTGGAACCAAAAAGGGTTCTCCTATGGGGCCAGCTGAAGAACCCCTTTGGAACCATTTTTTCAAAGAGTGTAATATGACCCTTTCCCACCTGGACAAAAGGAACACCTACATACGAATAATATACTTTGACTACAGCTCAGCGTTCAACACCATAGTGCTCTCCAAATTCATCACTAAGCTAAGAACCCTGGGATTAAACACTTCCCTCTGCAATTGTATACTGGACTTTCTGATTGGCTGTTCCAAGGTGGTGAGGGTAGACAACAACACAGGGGCCCCTCAGGGGTGTGTGCTTAGCCCCCTCCTGTACTCCTTCTTCACCCACGACTGCACAGTAGCACACAACTCCACCACCATCATTAATATTGTTGACAACACGACGGTGGTAGGCTTGATCACCGACAACGATGAGACAGCCTATAGGGAGGAGTTCAGAGACCTGGCAGTATGATGCCAGGACAACAACCTCTTCCTCAACTTCAGCAAGACAAAGAAGCTGATCATGGACTACAGGAAACGGAGGGCCGAGCACGCCCCATTCACATCGACGGGGCTGTAGTGGAGACTCTCGAGAGCTTTAAGTTCCTCTGTGTCCACATCACTAAGGACCTAGCAAGATCCAAACACACCAACACAGTCGTGAAGAGGGCACGACAACGCCTCTTCCCCGTCAGAAGGTTGAAAAGATTTGGCATTAGCCATCAGATCCTCACAAAGTTCCACAGCTGTACCATCGAGAGCATCTTGACTGGTTGTATCACCACTTCTTATGGCAACTGCTCGGCTTCCGACTGCAAGGCGCTACAGAGGGTAGTGCGTACGGCCCAGTACATCAATGGGGCCGAGCTCCCATCCATCCAGGACCTCTATACCAGGCGGTGTCAGAGGAAGGCCCTAAAAATTGTCAAAGACTCCAGCCACCCAAGTCACAGTCTGTTCTCTCTGCTACCGTATGGCAAGCTGTACCGGAGCGCCAAGTCTGGGACTAAAAGGCTCCTGAACAGCTTCTACCCCAAAGCCATAAGACTGCTGAATAGTTAATTAAATGGCTGTCTGGACTCCCCCCACCCCCTACCTACATGTACATAGCACTTCAATCAATCACCTAACCAAACCTACATGTACATATTACCTCAATCACCCCAACTACCTCATACCCCAGTACACTGACTCAGTACCGGTACTCCTTGTATATAACCTGTATGTAACCTGTATATAGCATGTATATAGCCTCTATATAGCCTGTGTATAGCCTGTATATAGCCTGTATATAGCCTCTATATAGCCTGTGTATAGCCTGTGTATAGCCTGTATATAGCCTGTGTATAGCCTGTATATAGCCTGTATATAGCCTGTACATAGCCTGTATATAGCCTCGCTAATGTTATTTTATTGTTACTATTTTAGTTTAATCCATTTGTTAAATTTCATACTTTTTAACTGCATTGTTGGTTAAGGGCTTGTAAGTAAGCATTTCACGGTAAGGTCTACACCTGTTGTATTCAGCATTTCACGGTAAGGTCTACACCTGTTGTATTCAGCATTTCACGGTAAGGTCTACACCTGTTGTATTCAGCATTTCACGGTAAGGTCTACACCTGTTGTATTCAGCATTTCACGGTAAGGTCTACACCTGTTGTATTCAGCATTTCACGGTAAGGTCTACACCTGTTGTATTCAGCATTTCACGGTAAGGTCTACACCTGTTGTATTCAGCATTTCACGGTAAGGTCTACACCTGTTGTATTCAGCATTTCACTGTAAGGTCTACACCTGTTGTATTCAGCATTTCACTGTAAGGTCTACACCTGTTGTATTCAGCATTTCACGGTAAGGTCTACACCTGTTGTATTCAGCATTTCACGGTTAGGTCTACACCTGTTGTATTCAGCATTTCACGGTTAGGTCTACACCTGTTGTATTCGGCGGATGTGACAAATAACAATGTTTTTGATTTGATTTGACATGTTAAATGGTCTTTGAAATTTCCAGGGCAATTTACCGGAGTTATAGCTATTACCATTCTAACTCAGTTATGCCTAAACTGCTCCTTTTCCAGATAAGCGCTACGTCATTTCAGGACATTATATACATACTACCAATTCTTGTTTGATATTTACAATGCCGTTTGGTGAGTTTCTACACATATTGCTGTTGTGTATCGTATTGCAGTATCACCATTTCACAACCGTTGTATTGAGAACTACACTACATATCTAGGTAGGGAGGAGGGAGGGGAGGGGAGGGAAGAGGAAGGGGAGGGTAGGGAAGAGGAGGAAGGGGAGGGTAGGGAGGAGGAAGGGTAGGGTAGGGAGGAGGGGAGGGAGGAGGAAGGGTAGGGTAGGGAGGAGGGAGGAGAGGGGAGGGAGGAGGAAGGGTAGGGAGGAGGAAGGGGAGGGGAGGGAGGAGGAAGGGTAGGGTAGGGAGGAGGGAGGGGAGGGGAGGGAGGAGGAAGGGTAGGGAGGAGGAAGGGGAGGGGAGGGAAGAGGAAGGGGAGGGTAGGGAAGAGGAGGAAGGGGAGGGTAGGGAGGAGGGAGGGGAGGGGAGGGAAGAGGAAGGGGAGGGTAGGGAAGAGGAGGAAGGGGAGGGGAGGGAGGAGGAAGGGTAGGGAGGAGGGAGGGGAGGGGAGGGAAGAGGAAGGGGAGGGTAGGGAAGAGGAGGAAGGGGAGGGTAGGGAGGAGGAAGGGTAGGGTAGGGAGGAGGGAGGGTAGGGAGGAGGGAGGGGAGGGAGGAGGAAGGGTAGGTTAGGGAGGAGGAGAGGGAGGAGGAAGGGTAGGGAGGAGGGAGGGGAGGGGAGGAGGGAGGGGAGGGGAGGGGAGGGAGGAGGAAGGGTAGGGAGGAGGAAGGGGAGGGGAGGGAGGAGGAAGGGTAGGGAGGAGGAAGGGGAGGGGAGGGAGGAGGAAGGGGAGGGAGGAGGGAGGGTAGGGAGGAGGAAGGGGAGGGGAGGGAGGAGGAAGGGGAGGGAGGAGGGAGGGGAGGGAGGAGGGAGGGGAGGGAGGAGGAAGGGTAGGGTAGGGAGGAGGGAGGGTAGGGAGGAGGAGGAAGGGGAGGGTAGGGAGGAGGGAGGGTAGGGAGGAGGAGGAAGGGGAGGGTAGGGAAGAGGAGGAAGGGGAGGGTAGGGAGGAGGGAGGGTAGGGAGGAGGAGGAAGGGGAGGGTAGGGAGGAGGGAGGGTAGGGAGGAGGAGGAAGGGGAGGGTAGGGAAGAGGAGGAAGGGGAGGGTAGGGAGGAGGAAGGGGAGGGAGGAGGGAGGGTAGGGAGGAGGGAGGGGAGGGAGGAGGAAGGGTAGGGTAGGGAGGAGGGAGGGGAGGGGAGGGAGGAGGAAGGGTAGGGAGGAGGAAGGGGAGGGGAGGGAGGAGGAAGGGTAGGGAGGAGGAAGGGGAGGGGAGGGAGGAGGAAGGGGAGGGAGGAGGGAGGGTAGGGAGGAGGAAGGGGAGGGGAGGGAGGAGGAAGGGGAGGGTAGGGAGGAGGAAGGGGAGGGGAGGGAGGAGGAAGGGGAGGGAGGAGGGAGGGTAGGGAGGAGGAAGGGGAGGGTAGCGAGGAGGAAGGGGAGGGTAGCGAGGAGGAAGGGGAGGGGGGGAGGGGAGGGAGGAGGAAGGGGAGGGGAGGGAGGAGGAAGGGGAGGTAGGAGGAAGGGGAGGGTAGCGAGGAGGAAGGGGAGGGTAGCGAGGAGGAAGGGGAGGGTAGGGAGGAGGGAGGGGAGGGAGGAGGAAGGGGAGGGTAGGGAGGAGGAAGGGGAGGGGAGGGAGGAGGAAGGGGAGGGGAGGGGAGGGAGGGTAGGGAGGAGGAAGGGGAGGGTAGGGAGGAGGAAGGGTGGGGAGGAGGAGGAAGGGTAGGGAGGAAGAAGGGGAGGGGAGGGAGGAGGAAGGGGATGGTAGGGAGGAGGAAGAGGAGGGTAGGAATGGGAGGGGTAGGTAGAGAGGGGAGGGGTAGTTAGGAGAGGAGGTTAGGGGAGGGTAGGGAGGAGGAAGGGGAGGGTAGGGAGGGGAGGGGTAGGTAGGGAGGAGAAAAGGGGGGAGGGAGGGGAGGGGTAGGTAGGGAGGAGGAAGGGGAGGCTAGGGAGGGGTGGCAGACTTAGCACCTGCGGACTCTTCCTACCATGCTTCGCCATGTTGTGGACACAGCTCCATACTGAATGGCTGGCTGGGGGTCTGGTAGAGAGGTGTGTTGTGGTCAGGCCTCCATACTGAATGGCTGGCTGGGGGTCTGGTAGAGAGGTGTGTTGTGGTCAGGCCTCCATACTGAATGGCTGGCTGGGGGTCTGGTAGAGAGGTGTGTTGTGGTCAGGCCTCCATACTGAATGGCTGGCTGGGGGTCTGGTAGAGAGGTGTGTTGTGGTCAGGCCTCCATACTGAATGGCTGGCTGGGGGTCTGGTAGAGAGGTGTGTTGTGGTCAGGCCTCCATACTGAATGGCTGGCTGGGGGTCTGGTAGAGAGGTGTGTTGTGGTCAGGCCTCCATACTGAATGGCTGGCTAGGGGTCTGGTAGAGAGGTGTGTTGTGGTCAGGCCTCCATACTGAATGGCTGGCTGGGGGTCTGGTAGAGAGGTGTGTTGTGGTTAGGCCTCCATACTGAATGGCTGGCTGGGGGTCTGGTAGAGAAGTGTGTTGTGGTCAGGCCTCCATACTGAATGGCCTGCTGGGGGTCTGGTAGAGAAGTGTGTTGTGGTCAGGCCTCCATACTGAATGGCTGGCTGGGGGTCTGGTAGAGAGGTGTGTTGTGGTCAGGCCTCCATACTGAATGGCTGGCTAGGGGTCTGGTAGAGAGGTGTGTTGTGGTCAGGCCTCCATACTGAATGGCTGGCTGGGGGTCTGGTAGAGAGGTGTGTTGTGGTCAGGCCTCCATACTGAATGGCCTGCTGGGGGTCTGGTAGAGAAGTGTGTTGTGGTCAGGCCTCCATACTGAATGGCCTGCTGGAGGTCTGGTAGAGAAGTGTGTTGTCAGCTGGCATGCTGCGTTCTGAGAGGAGGCAGGGTGTTTGGTATTCTGTGTGTGTTCCTGTGTAAGGGTGAGAGAGTGTGTAGAGGGGAACCACAAACAGACAGCTCCCTGTTGGCCTATGACTGACTGACAGACTACTCCTCAGTGAGCCCAGAAACCCCTGCTGCTTCCTGCCTGTTTATCCCATTCTCTATCCCTTTGTTGTTTACTTTCGTTTCAGTGAGTGCCTATTTGTATTCATGTGGCATGTGCTTCTAGGAGAGTACATACTGTGTTTTGTGGAGCACAGTGCAAATGATGTTGTCGTGGCTATCGAACACTGTGCATGCAGGGGAGCACACATTGTATGTTGTTTGCATGTGATTTTGATGTCCCTTAAATTACAGGTGTGTGTGTGTGTGTGTGTGTGTGTGTGTGTGTGTGTGTGTGTGTGTGTGTGTGTGTGTATGTGTGTGTGTGTGTGTGTGTGTGTGTGTGTGTGTGTGTGTGTGTGTGTGTGTGTGTGTGTGTGTATGTGTATGTGTGTGTGTGTGTGTGTGTGTGTGTGTGTGTATGTGTGTGTGTGTGTGTGTGTGTGTGTGTGTGTGTGTGTGTGTGTGTGTGTGTGTGTGTGTGTGCTCGTTAGATAGAACCCTGGGAGGAAACAGTGATATCATTAAAAACCCTCAACCAGCTGCCTGCTTGGCCCTCTGCCAGGGGACTCTGCTGACACCATAACATTATTTATTGTAAATAAATATATGCCCTAGCAATGCACCCTCCCTACTTCTACACTAGAGGAGCTGAATGATCATTCAGGCTGGATTCTCCTTTTCTCACCATGTTGTAGCCTGTTCCATTATTTCCTGTGGGGTCGGTTGTTAGAGATGGTCTGACTTCAAGTAATTCATGGCGTTAATAGTTCCTCATGCGTAAAATCATAGTCAATGTCACAATAATACAAAGATGAGTTGGTGTGCCTCTGTAAATGACTATGGCAGACATTTCTCCTGGAGATCACAGACATGCAGCTGCTTTGGTCCAAAAGCATTTGTTAGGATTTTACATTTACTCCCACGAAGCCTGCTACTCTACTTGCTCTGTAGAGACTCATTCTACATGAAGCCTGCTACTCTACTTGCTCTGTAGAGACTCATTCTACATGAAGCCTGCTACTCTACTTGCTCGGTAGAGACTCATTCTACATGAAGCCTGCTACTCTACTTGCTCTGTAGAGACTCATTCTACATGAAGCCTGCCTCTCTACTTGCTCTGTAGAGACTCATTCTACATGAAGCCTGCCTCGCTACTTGCTCTGTAGAGACTCATTCTACATGAAGCCTGCCTCTCTACTTGCTCTGTAGAGACTCATTCTACATGAAGCCTGCTACTCTACTTGCTCTGTAGAGACTCATTCTACATGAAGCCTGTCTCTCTACTTGCTCTGTAGAGACTCATTCTACATGAAGCCTGCCTCTCTACTTGCTCTGTAGAGACTCATTCTACATGAAGCCTGCCTCTCTACTTGCTCTGTAGAGACTCATTCTACATGAAGCCTGCTACTCTACTTGCTCTGTAGAGACTCATTCTACATGAAGCCTACTACTCTACTTGCTCTGTAGAGACTCATTCTACATGAAGCCTGCCTCTCTACTTGCTCTGTAGAGACTCATTCTACATGAAGCCTGCCTCTCTACTTGCTCTGTAGAGACTCATTCTACATGAAGCCTGCCTCGCTACTTGCTCTATAGAGACTCATTCTACATGAAGCCTGTCTCTCTACTTGGTCTGTAGAGACTCATTCTACATGAAGCCTGCTACTCTACTTGCTCTGTAGAGACTCATTCTACATGAAGCCTGCCTCTCTACTTGCTCTGTAGAGACTCATTCTACATGAAGCCTGCCTCTCTACTTGGTCTGTAGAGACTCATTCTACATGAAGCCTGCCTCTCTACTTGCTCTGTAGAGACTCATTCTACATGAAGCCTGCCTCTCTACTTGCTCTGTAGATACTCATTCTACATGAAGCCTGCCTCTCTACTTGCTCTGTAGAGACTCATTCTACATGAAGCCTGCCTCTCTACTTGCTCTGTAGAGACTCATTCTACATGAAGCCTGCTACTCTACTTGCTCTGTAGAGACTCATTCTACATGAAGCCTGCTACTCTACTTGCTCTGTAGAGACTCATTCTACATGAAGCCTGCTACTCTACTTGGTCTGTAGAGACTCATTCTACATGAAGCCTGCTACTCTACTTGGTCTGTAGAGACAGCCTGCCTCTCTACTTGGTCTGTAGAGACTCATTCTACATGAAGCCTGCCTCTCTACTTGCTCTGTAGAGACTCATTCTACATGAAGCCTGCTACTCTACTTGGTCTGTAGAGACCGACTGGCTGTCGGGTTGGGGACCCTCAGACGTAAGGCTCAGGTGTACTGGTGAGCAGAACAGATTGCATGGAGCAGGGAAAGACATCTGGCGGAGTAGCAGTGGAGGTTTATTAGCATTCGGATAATGTACAGCTGGACCAGGAGGAGTAGGGCAGATCATTTAACCCCAATCAGCTGTGACTGAGCTGTTATTTAGATTAAAAGGGCTTCACACCAAAACGTGTTGGCCTACTGGTGCTGGGAAAATCACTCAAGGTATTAAACTATCCAACAGTGGATTGATTGATTGTCTGTCTACATTGAGACAAACTACGTAGGTCGTCTTCCAGGGTCAGGCCCATGTTCGTCTAGCTGCAGGTTATTGTGCATGCAGCAGGAGTGTAAAATAAGACCAGCAATTGTCATGGTATCTGTGTCAATGTGTTAATCTACAGTATACTGTCTGTGTCAATGTGTTAATCTACAGTATACTGTCAGAGTCAATGTGTTAATCTACAGTATACTGTCTGTGTCAGTGTGTTAATCTACAGTATACTGTACATGTCAGTGTGTTAATCTACAGCATACTGTACATGTCAGTGTGTTGATCTACAGTATACTGTCTGTGTCAGTGTGTTAATCTACAGTATACTGTACATGTCAGTGTGTTAATCTACAGTATACTGTCTGTGTCAGTGTGTTAATCTACAGTATACTGTACATGTCAGTGTGTTAATCTACAGTATACTGTACATGTCAGTGTGTTAATCTACAGTATACTGTCTGTGTCAGTGTGTTAATCTACAGTATACTGTCTGTGTCAGTGTGTTAATCTACAGTATACTGTACATGTCAGTGTGTTAATCTACAGTATACTGTACATGTCAGTGTGTTAATCTACAGTATACTGTCTGTGTCAGTGTGTTAATCTACAGTATACTGTCTGTGTCAGTGTGTTAATCTACAGTATACTGTACATGTCAGTGTGTTAATCTACAGTATACTGTCAGAGTCAATGTGTTAATCTACAGTATACTGTACATGTCAGTGTGTTAATCTACAGTATACTGTCTGTGTCAGTGTGTTAATCTACAGTATACTGTCTGTGTCAGTATGTTAATCTACAGTATACTGTACATGTCAGTGTGTTAATCTACAGTATACTGTACATGTCAGTGTGTTAATCTACAGTATACTGTACATGTTAGTGTGTTAATCTACAGTATACTGTCTGTGTCAGTGTGTTAATCTACAGTATACTGTACATGTTAGTGTGTTAATCTACAGTATACTGTCAGAGTCAATGTGTTAATCTACAGTATACTGTACATGTTAGTGTGTTAATCTACAGTATACTGTCTGTGTCAGTGTGTTAATCTACAGTATACTGTCTGTGTCAGTGTGTTAATCTACAGTATACTGTACATGTTAGTGTGTTAATCTACAGTATACTGTCAGAGTCAATGTGTTAATCTACAGTATACTGTACATGTCAGTGTGTTAATCTACAGTATACTGTCTGTGTCAGTGTGTTAATCTACAGTATACTGTCTGTGTCAGTGTGTTAATCTACAGTATACTGTACATGTTAGTGTGTTAATCTACAGTATACTGTACATGTCAGTGTGTTAATCTACAGTATACTGTCTGTGTCAGTGTGTTAATCTACAGTATACTGTCTGTGTCAGTGTGTTAATCTACAGTATACTGTCTGTGTCAGTGTGTTAATCTACAGTATACTGTCTGTGTCAGTGTGTTAATCTACAGTATACTGTACATGTCAGTGTGTTAATCTACAGTATACTGTCTGTGTCAGTGTGTTAATCTACAGTATACTGTCTGTGTTAGTGTGTTAATCTACAGTATACTGTCTGTGTCAGTGTGTTAATCTACAGTATACTGTCTGTGTCAGTGTGTTAATCTACAGTATACTGTACATGTCAGTGTGTTAATCTACAGTATACTGTCAGAGTCAATGTGTTAATCTACAGTATACTGTCTGTGTCAGTGTGTTAATCTACAGTATACTGTCTGTGTCAGTGTGTTAATCTACAGTATACTGTCTGTGTCAGTGTGTTAATCTACAGTATACTGTCTGTGTCAGTGTGTTAATCTACAGTATACTGTACATGTCAGTGTGTTAATCGACAGTATACTGTACATGTCAGTGTGTTAATCTACAGTATACTGTACATGTCAGTGTGTTAATCTACAGTATACTGTACATGTCAGTGTGTTAATCTACAGTATACTGTACATGTCAGTGTGTTAATCTACAGTATACTGTACATGTCAGTGTGTTAATCTACAGTATACTGTACATGTCAGTGTGTTAATCTACAGTATACTGTACATGTCAGTGTGTTAATCTACAGTATACTGTCAGAGTCAATGTGTTAATCTACAGTATACTGTACATGTCAGTGTGTTAATCTACAGTATACTGTACATGTCAGTGTGTTAATCTACAGTATACTGTACATGTCAGTGTGTTAATCGACAGTATACTGTACATGTCAGTGTGTTAATCGACAGTATACTGTACATGTCAGTGTGTTAATCTACAGTATACTGCACATGTCAGTGTGTTAATCTACAGTATACTGTACATGTCAGTGTGTTAATCTACAGTATACTGTACATGTCAGTGTGTTAATCGACAGTATACTGTACATGTCAGTGTGTTAATCTACAGTATACTGCACATGTCAGTGTGTTAATCTACAGTATACTGTACATGTCAGTGTGTTAATCTACAGTATACTGCACATGTCAGTGTGTTAATCGACAGTATACTGTACATGTCAGTGTGTTAATCGACAGTATACTGTACATGTCAGTGTGTTAATCTACAGTATACTGCACATGTCAGTGTGTTAGGGCTCATTGTAGTCTCACACTATCCTGGTATATTGCCCTTGACTTTTGTTCTGTTCTCAGTGCTGTTGAAGCTTCATTTGTCTTTCATTACACCCCTGTTGGAGTATTTATACATGGATGCATGAACTCCATTTCTCCCTCTTTATTTTTACTCAGCTATATCTTATAATTCTAGTCCTGGTGTATTCCGCAGGGTTGCCTAGCAACACCATTCTTAAAGTCCAGAGCATATATTTGCGTATACATTACAGTGGATGGCGTATAGTACAGGAAGGCTTTAGGGACGGAGGGGGAGATTGGCACACGGTTAAAAGCTGGTACGACGGAAAATGTTCTACAAGGAAAGAACAAGATTATATTTGTTTCATTTCTTATATGTGTATTGGTGCTGTGGAGGCTGGTGAGGGGAGGACGGCTCATAATAATGTCTGGAACAAATGGAAAGGCATCAAACACATGGAAACCATGGAAACCATGTGTTTGATGTATTTGATACCATTCCACTCATTCCGCTTCAGCCATTACCACGAGCCCGTCCTCCCCAATGAAGGTGCCACTAACCTCCTGTGGTATGGTGATACTGCCGAAACACTACTTACTGATAATGATAAATGCTGCTGCTACACAGCAGAAGGGTTTTTGTGAAGCTACCGCTCACACCAGAAAATTCTGGATGATGGAGGAGGCTTGGTTATCTCATCTCCGATGCAATCATGAACTTGATCAAGGGGCAATGGCTTTTTACTGTAAGACTGATACACCTCTCATGATTGGTGAAGGAGAATGAGCTGTACAGACTGAGCAGACAGTGAAAGAGATTGAGCTGTGCAGATTGAGCAGACAGTGAAGGAGTGTATGAACAGAGGGGTAGATATTAGGAGGAAAAAGGGGGTCTCCCCTGCCAATTTGGGTCACTCATTAATACTGCAGAAAGCCCTCTGCTCTCGGACAGAAAGAGAGCATTTATTTGGCAAAGCGGCATTGTTATCTTGCTGACTGCCCGCCCCCTCACTTTCATTACTGGGGAGAGTAGCTTGTGTCAATGTGACCTCTCTCTCCCCAACCTCCTCCCTCTGTACCGTGCCCACCATCACCCTTCCTTCCTTCCTTCCTTCCTTCCTTCCTTCCTTCCTTCCTTCCTTCCTTCCTTCCTTCCTTCCTTCCTTCCTTCCTTCCTTCCTTCGTTCCTTCCTTCCTTCCTTCCTTCCTTCCTTCCTTCCTTCCTTCCTCCCTCTCACCTACCATCTTCCTCTTCTTCCTTCCTTCCTTCCCTCCCTACCGCCCACCCTCATCCCTCCCTACCACCCACCCTCATCCCTCCCTACCACCCCTGTAGGTATAAAAAATATATTTGAAAATTATCATTGAATTTGGTCTTTACTGCTATAGCCCATAGAAATGCATTGAATAACACATTTGTTCAAGGCATAACAGACAGTCCAAAAAAATCTATCATAAGGAATAAGGTTTTTAGGTATCGTTTTGAATTGTCATCCAATTCGGGATTCTAGGTCGGAAACTCAGGCATCTTTCTGGAGCTATCTTAATTTGATCTATCTGTTGTCACAGAGAACTCTCCTGCACAACAGAACATGCTAATTGGAGTGTACTCAAGGTTTAGAAAGGCTTCTAAAGTTTGTAATTTCCATTTTAACATTTCAGACTTGATTTGCCCTAACAACCCCATACAAAAATGTCCAATAATAATAATAATTCACATTTCCTGTCGCTGCAGAATTATTTTCCTGCTGTGAGAAGCAGGGTCAAAGGAAGATAGCACACCTGTAATGTTTCCTGCGTCATGAAACTATCTGTCTGCGTGTTTGGCTTTCAGATCACCAGAAGCTGGACAGAGAGGCCAGGATCTGCCGACTGCTGAAGCACTCCAACATCGGTGAGTTCTGTAGCAGACTGATCAGGTCATGCAGGCTTCCTCATCCTACTCTCACTCTTTCAGTATATATCATAAGCTCTATGGCAAATGCAGATTGGAAAAACACAAAAAGTACTATGATCCATAAAGATGTGTTCTATATCTTTTTATTATTGATTGGCCTGATTCCACAATATCATGTGTCACATTACACACATTCTTTCACTCTACCTATGAAGTAGTTCAGATTGGGACACTTCAGAAATATACGTCACTAGCCTTGGGTCAGATTCTGTTGAGAGCATAGTAAACTTTCAGTTAACTATAGTACAGTATTGACGTCATCTGCTTCCATTGAGCTGAATCATGCACCCAGTGAAAGTGCAACAGTCATCCAGAGAGATAGAACGCTATCTCGTTGGTGTGGTTCCTGTGTGTACAGCTGGCACCGTCAGACCCCGGTGTGTAATTTACTGATTAACAGGCTGGGAAGCACTTTTCTACTTTTCTTAGCCCCACACGTGTTTAATAATGCATCCCACTCGCTGCCACGGACAAGATCAGCTGCATTATTAATCCAAAGATATTTTCATCCGTGTTTGAAATGAGAGAGAGAGAGACACACAGACAGACAGACAGACAGACAGACAGACAGACAGACAGACAGACAGACAGACAGAGACAGACAGACAGACAGACAGACAGACAGACAGACAGAGACAGACAGACAGACAGACAGACAGACAGACAGACAGACAGACAGACAGACAGACAGACAGACCGACCCACCCACCCAACTGTGTGTCTAAACCGACCCACCCACCCACCCACCCACCCACCCAACTGTATGTCTAAACCGACCGACCCACCCACCCACCCACCCACCCACCCACCCACCCACCCACCCACCCACCCACCCACCCACCCAACTGTATGTCTAAACCGACCGACCCACCCACCCACCCACCCACCCACCCACCCACCCACCCACCCACCCACCCAACTGTATGTCTAAACCCACCTACCCACCCGCCCACCCACCCACCCACCCACCCAACTGTATGTCTAAACCCACCCACCCACCCACCCACCCACCCACCCACCCAACTGTATGTCTAAACCCACCCACCCAACTGTATGTCTAAACCGACCCACCCACCCAACTGTATGTCTAAACCGACCGACCCACCCACCCACCCACCCACCCACATACCCACCCACCCACCCACCCACCCACACACCCAACTGTATGTCTAAACCCACCCACCCACCCACCCACCCACCCACCCACCCAACTGTATGTCTAAACCCACTCACCGACCCAAACTGTATGTCTAAACCAGCCTCTGAGTGGTCAGAGAGAGAACTAATACAAGTGTGACCTGTGGATGCCCTCAGGTCAGGTTGTATGCTGCTTTGTGTACTGTCAGAGATAGAGAGATTATAGAGAGAGGACAGAGAGAGGGGGATGGAGAGAGGATAGAGAGAGGATAGAGAGGACAGAGAGAGGATAGAGAGAGGGGGTGGAGAGAGGATATAGAGGGGGGTATATAAAGAGGAAATAGAGAGGGGGATAGAGAGCGGATATAGAGAGGATATAGAGAGGGGGATAGAGAGAGGATATAAAGAGGGGGATAGAGAGCGGATATAAAGAGATAGAGATGAGAAGAGAGAGGATAGAGAGAGGTTAGATAGAAGATTGAGAGAGGGATAGAGATGATATAGAGAGGAAAAGATATAAGATAGAGAGAGGATATAAATGGATAGAGGGGATAGAGAGAGAATAGACAGAAGATATAACGAGGTTAGAGAGAGGATAGAGAGAAGAGAGAGGAGAGATAATAGAGAGAATAAAGAGAGAGGATATGGAGAGAGGGATAGAGATGATATAGAGAGGATTGAGAGAGGGATCGAGATGATATAGAGAGGGTTGAGAGAGGGATAGAGATGATATAGAGAGGATTGAGAGAGGGATAGAGATGATATAGAGAGGATTGAGAGCGGGATAGAGATGATAGAGAGAAGATAGAGAGAGGATAGAGAGAGGATAGAGTGAGGATAGAGAGTGGATAGATAGATGATTTAGAGAGGGGGATAGAGAGAGAGGATAGAGAGGATATAGAGGATAGAGAGAGGATAGAGAGAAGGATAGAGAGAGGATAGAGAGAGGATAGAGAGGATATAGAGAGCATAGAGAGAGGGATAGAGATGATATAGAGAGGATATAGAGATGATAGAGATGATATAGAGAGGATAGAGAGATGATATAGAGAGGATAGAGAGAAGGATAGAAAGAGGATAGAGAGGGATAGAGAGGATATAGAGAGCATAGAGAGAGGGATAGAGATGATATAGAGAGGATATAGAGATGATAGAGATGATATAGAGAGGATATAGAGATGATAGAGATGATATAGAGAGGATAGAGAGATGATATAGAGAGGATAGAGAGAAGGATAGAAAGAGGATAGAGAGGGATAGAGAGGATATAGAGAGCATAGAGAGAGGGATAGAGATGATATAGAGAGGATATAGAGAGGATAGAGATATGATAGAGAGAGGATAGATAGATTATATAGACAGGGGGATAGAGAGGGAGGATAGAGAGAGGATAGAGAGATGATATAGAGAGGATTAGGATAGGGAACCAACCACGCCCACACCCCATATAGGCCCCTTCAGATCAGACCTATGCCCCCCCCCCCCAAAAAAAATGGCCTCAACATGAGAGTCACACCTACGCCCAGGCTGTGAGAAGGCAAACAGGCCCAACCCCCACTCTTACACTAACCCAAGCCAATGGCATGTACCAGATGCTCAGCAGGCTCTGCTCACATTTACTAGTCCAAACCACACAACCAACAACATTGGACACTTTATGGAACACAAAGCCTTCACTATCTCATCCTGGAATATCCAAGGCCTGAGGTCATCTGCCTTTGCCCTAAAGAGCAGGAACCTGGACTCCACCAAATAAATAAGAAATACAGACATTGTCATCCTATAAGAAAAATGGTATAGAGGAAATGGACCCACTGGTTGCCCTCTAGGTTACAGAGAGATGGTAGTCCCATCCGCCAAACTACCAGGTGTGAAACAGGGAAGAGACTCAGGGGGTATGCTAATTTGGTATAGAGCAGACCTAACTCATTAAATGACTCAAAACAGGAACATTTTACATTTGGCTAGAAATTCAAAAGGAAATGATCTCAACAGAGAAAAATGTCCCCCTGTGTGCTACCTATATCCCCCCACTAGAATCCCCATACTTTAATGATGACAGCTTCTCCATCCTGGAGGGGGAAATCAATCATTCCCAGGCCCAGGGCGACCTAAATGCCAGAACTGGACAAGAACCTGACGCCCTCAGCACACAGGGGGACAAACGCGTACCTGGAGGGCCTCCAGTAGCTGTGCCACTAGAGATCCTGGTTCGAGTCCAGGCTCTGTCACAGCCAGCCGTGACCGGGAGACCCATGGGGCGGCGCACAATTGGCCCAACGACGTCTGGGTTTGTGGAGGGTTTGGCCGGCAGGGGGCGGGGATGTCCTTGTCCCATCGTGCTCTAGTGACGTCTGTGGCAGGCCGGGCGCATGCACGCTGACATGGTCGCCAGGTGTATGGTGTTTCCTCTGACACAGTGGTGTGGCTGGCTTCCGGGTTAAGCAGGCATTGTGTCAAGAAGCAGTGCGGCGAGGTCAGTACAGGTGCATCAAAGCTGGGACCGAGAGACTGAAAAACAGCTTCTATCTCAAGGCCATCAGACTGTTCAACAGCCACCACTAACATTGAGTGGCTGCTGCCAACATACTGACTCAAATCTCTAGCCACTTTAATAATAAAAAATTGGATGTAATAAATGTATCACTAGTCACTTTAAACAATGCCACTTTATATAATGTTTACATACCCTACATTACTCATCTCATATGTATATACTGTACTCTGTACATCTGCTGCATCTTGCCTATGACGCACGGCCATCGCTCATCCATATATTTATATGTACATATTCTTATTCATTCCTTTACACTTGTGTGTATAAGGTAGTTGTTGTTAAATTGTTAGATTACTTGTTAGAAATTACTGCACGGTCGGAACTAGAAGCACAAGCATTTCGCTACACTCACATTAACATCTGCTAACCATGTGTATGTGACCTATAACATTTGATTTGATTTAATTTGGCTTGGTTGGTTCATGTTTTGGAGGACACATGGCTCTTGACATTCGCCTCTCCCGAGTCTGTACGGGAGTTGCAGCGATGAGACAAGACTAACTACCAATTGGATACCACAAAAATTGGGGAGAAAAAGGGGCAAAAGTTCAAAAATAACAAGTAAAACACCTACCTGGAGGTGACAGCATTCCCTTCCCCATATGCCCCCCTAGGCACAACTACGACAACATAACCAACAAAAACGGGTCACAACTTCTGCAGCTCTGTCGCACGCTAGGTCTGTACATAGTCAATGGTAGGCTTCAAAGGGACTCCTACGGTAGGTACACCTATAGCTCATCTCTTGGCAGTAGACTACTTTATCACTGACCTCAACCCAGAGTCTCTCAGAGCGTTCACAGTCAGCCCACAAACACCCCTATCAGATCACAGCAAAATCACAGTCTACTTGAACAGAGCAATACTCAATTATGAAGCATCAAAGCCAAAGGAACTGAATAATATTAAGAAATGCTATAAATGGAAGGAAAGTAGTGTGGAAATTTACCAAAAAACAATAAGGCAACAACAAATTCAATCCTTTTTAGACATCTTCCTGGACAAAACGATTCACTGTAATAGTGAAGGTGTAAACTTGGCAGTAGAAAACCTAAACAGTATATTTGACCTCTTAGCTTTCCTATCAAATCAAAAAATGTTGAGCAGAACAATGACAAATGATTTGATGAAGAATGCAAAAACCTAAGAAAGAAATTGAGAAACCTATCCAACCAAAAACATAGAGACCCAGAAACCTGAGTCTACACCTTCACTATGGTGAATCACTAAAACAATACAGAACTACACTACTGAAAAATAAGGAACATCACGTCAGAAATCTGCTCAATGTAATTGAAGAATCCATAGACTCTAACCACTTCTGGGAAATTTGGAAAACACTGAACAAACAACAACACAAAGAATTATTTATCCAAAACGGATAAGAAGAAACAGTAAAAACATATACATGATCAAATACAAATCTTAGAATCAACTATTAAAGACGACCAAAACCCACTGTATTCTCCAATTACATTGAATGAACTACAGGACAAAATACAAACCCTCCTTCCCAATAAGCCTGTGGTGTTGATGGTATCCTACATAAAATGATCAAATAAACAGACCACAAATTCCAATTGGCTATACTTAAACTCTTTAACATCATCCTTAGCTCTGGCATCTTCCCCAATATTTGGAACCAAGGACTGATCACCCCAAAATTTGACCCCAATAACTACCGGTTATTAGGATAAGCGTCAACAGCAACCTTGGGAAAATCCTCTGAATTATCATTAACAGCAGACTCGTACATTTCCTCAGTGAAAACAATTGTCACGCTCTGACTTTAGTTATATTTGTTTTCTTTATTATTTGGTTAGGTCAGGGTGTGACAAGGGTGGTTTGGTTAGTTTCGTATTGTCTAGGGGAATGTAGGTTTATGGTGGCCTGAATTGGTTCCCAATCAGAGACAGCTGTTTATCGTTGTCTCTGATTGGGGATCCTATTTAGGTTGCCATTTTCCATGTTGGTTTTGTGGGTAGTTGTCCATGTTTAGTTGCCTGTGAGCACTACGTTGGCGTCACGTTTCGGTTGGAGTTTTATTGGCAACATCGTTAATAAATAAGTATGTATGCTCACAACGCTGCGCCTTGGTCCATTTCTTCAACAGACGGTCGTGACAACAATGTACTGATCAAATGTCAAATTGGCTTTTTACTAAATCACCATACAACAGACCACGTATTCATCCTGCACACCCAAATTGACAAAGAAACAAAACAAAGCAAAGGCAGATTCTTAAGATTTAAGAAAAGCTTTTGACTCAATTTGGCATGAGAGTCTGCTATACAAATTGATGGAAAGTGGTGTTGGGGGAAAAACATACGACATTATAAAATCTATGTACACAAACACCAAGTGTGTGGTTAAAATGGGCAAAAAACACATTTCTTTCCACAAGGCCGTGGGATGAGACATGGATGCAGCTTAAGCCCCACCCTCTTCAACATATATATCAATGAATTGGCGAGGGCACTACAACAGTCTGCAGCACCCGGCCTCGCCCTACTAGAGTCTGAAGTCAAATGTCTACTGTTTACCAAAGATCTGGTGCTTCTGTCCCCAACCAAGGAGGAGGAGGGCCTACAGCAGCACCTAGATCTTCTACACAGATTCTGTCAGACCTGGGCCCTGACAGTAAATCTCAGTAAGACAAAAATAATGTTCCAAAAAAGGTCCAGTTGCAAGGACCACAAATACAAATTCCATCTAGACACCGTTGCCCTAGAGCACACAAACAACTATACATACCTCAGCCTAAACATCAGCGCCACAGGCAACTTCCACAAAGCTGTGAACGATCTGAGAGACATGGCAAAAAGGGCCTTCTATGCCATCAAAAGGAACATAAAATTTTACATACCAATTATGATCTGGCTAAAAATACTTGAATCAGTTATAGAACCGATTGCCCTTTATGGTTGTGAGGTCTGGGGTCCGCTCACCAACCAAGAATTCACAAAATGGGACAAACACCGAATTGAGACTCTGCATGCAGAATTCTGCAAAAATATACTCAGCGTACAACGTAAAACACCAAATAATGCATGCAGAGCAGAATTAGGCCGATACCCGCTAATGATCAAATTCCAAAAAAGAGACGTTAAATTCTACAAGCGATTCCCAGACCTTCCATAACAAAGTCATCACCTACAGAGAGATTAACCTGGAGAAGAGTCCCCTAAGCAAGCTGGTCCTGGAGCTCTGTTCACAAACAGATCACACAGAGCCCCAGGACAGCAACACAATTAGACCCAAACAAATCATGAGAAAACAAAAAGATAATTACTTAACACATTTGGAAACAATCAACAACAAAAACTGAGCAAACTAGAATGCTATTTGGCCCTAAACAGAGAGTACACAGTGGCAGAATACCTGACCACTGTGACTGACCCAAATGTAAGGAAAGCTTTGACTATGTACAGACTCAGTGAGCATAGCCTTGCTATTGAGAAAGGCCGCCGTAGGCAGACCTGTCTCTCAAGAGAAGACAGGCTATGTGCACACTGCCCACAAAATGAGGTTGAAACTGAGCTGCACTTCCTAACCTCCTGCCCAATGTATGACCATATTAGAGACACATATTTCCCTCAGATTACACAGACCCACAAAAAATTCAAAAACAAACCCAATTTTCTAACAAACTCCTATATCTATTGTGTAAAATTCCACAGTGTGAAATCACAACAGCAAGATGTGTAACCTTGGGGCAACTAGTGAAGAACAAACACCATTGTAAATACAACCCATATTTATGTTTATTTATTTTCCCTTTTGTACTTTAACAATTTGCACAATATGATGTGAAATGTCTTTATTCTTTTGGAACTTTTGGAAGTGTAATGTTTACTGTTCATTTTTTGTTTAGTATCTATTTCACTTGCTTTGGCAATGTAAACATATGTTTGCCATGCCAATAAAGCCCTTAAATTGAATTGAAATTGAATTGATAGGGAGAGGGAGAGGGAGAGGGAGAGGAGATGAATAGAGAGAGGAATACAGGGAGGATAGAGAGAGGATAGAGATAGGGAGAGGATGGGAGAGGATAGAGATAGAATAGTGATAGAGGGACAGAAAGAGGAGAGAGGGATAGAGAGATGGATAGAGAAAGGATAGAGAAAAGATAGAGAGGATGAGAGAGAGGGAGTGGGATAGAGAGAGGAGAGGAATAGAGAGAGGGATAGAGAGAGGGAGGGGGATAGAGAGAGGAGAGTAATAGAGAGAGGGATAGAGAGAGGGAGTGGGATAGAGAGAGGAGAGGAATAGAGAGAGATAGAGAAAGAATAGGGATAGAGAGAGAGGAGAGGAATGGAGAGAGGGATAGAGAGAAAATAGGGATAGAGAGAGGGAGTGGGATAGAGAGAGGGGGAAGCTGAAACATCCAGCCTTCTATCAGCACCAGCAGAATTATTCCTGCTCCCACACACACTGGGGGGAAAGGAATACATGATCTCGCTGACGATTTGCCCCTGTGGCTGTTGATACATTTTAAAGCCCTTGTGGGAAATGATCCTGCACAGACTACTACTCAATAGGACAAAGAGCATTGTGTCACGGTGTCAAGTTCTCCCCTGATAATGTAGAAGTTGAGACCCTGGTTCTGCCGAAGGGTGGTTGTTTTAGATGTACACCATAGGTTCTGATATAAGCTAGATGGCTTTTTTTTACCCCAAATCAGCTGGATGCATTGAGACTCACTGCTCTCATCCAGCGCTCTCTATCCCTCAGCCCAACCTGCATCCATCACAGGCTATTAAAGAACAGACCCTTATCCAGCACTCTCTCTGTTCTCCTGTATCCACTATGCTGATTAACACTGTGCAGAGCGGCAGTTAGAGCCTCAGCCTCGTTTTGTTTATCGGCGCCCCCTTCAGCCTTCCTCTGCAGTAACTGGGGGCGGTTATTCGTCAACGAGCCAAAGTCCACCCACATACAGTGCATTCGGAAAGTATTCAGACCACTTGACTTTGTCCACATTTTGTTATGTTGCAGCCTTATTCTAAAATGGATTACATTGTTTTTCTCCCCGTTATCAATCTACACACAATACCCCATAATGACAAAGCAATTTTTCTATTTAAATGCAATATCACATTTACATAAGTATTCAGACCCTTTACTTAGTACTGTGTTGAAGCAATTATGATTAGAGCCTCAAGTCTTTGTGGGTATGGCGCTACAAGTTTGGCACACTTGTATTTGGGGAGTTTCTCCCATTCCTCTCTGCAGATCCTCTCAAGCTCTGTCAGGTTAGATGGGGAGGATCGATGCACAGCTATTTTCAGGTCTCTCCAGAGATCTTCGATCGGGTTCAAGTCCGGGCACTGGCTGGGCCACTCAAGGGCATTCAGACACTTGTCCCAAAGCCACTCCTGCGTTGTCTTGGCTGTGTGCTTAGGGTCGTTGTACTGTTGGAAGGTGAACCTTCGCCCCAGTCTGAGGTCCTGAGCGTTCTGGAGCAGGTATTCATCAAGGATCTCTCTGTACTTTGCTTCATTCATCTTTCCTTCGATCCTGACTAGTCTCCCAGTCCCTGCCACTGAAAAACATCCCACAGCATGATGCTGCCACCACCATGCTTCACTGTAGGGATGGTGTCAGGTTTCCTCCAGAGATGACAATGTAATCCATTTTAGAATACATTTCTAAAAACCTGTTTTTGCTTTGTCATTATGGGGTATTGTGTGTAGATTGATGGGGGAAAAAACGATTTAATCAATTTTAGAATAAGGCTGTAACGTAAGAAAATGTAGAAAAAGTCAAGGGGACAGAATACGTTCCGAATGCACTGTATATAAATTCCAGTCGTACTTTTTCAAAAGCCGTTTCAAAGTCAGCTATGAATACCAGGCCTGGTTTACCAGATGTTTTGAAGTGTTCTATTGTTTCCAGTACTTGTCTTATATTATCGCCAATGTATTGTCCATGTTAAAAACCTGTGTGACTAGAATAAATAATATCCGACAATACCAGATCTTCTTGTTGAGTATCTGATAATCTTCCATTTTTATAGGAGTGGTTAAAACATACAATAATGGGCCTTTGAGTACATCAAAAACAGATTAGTATACCTCAACTGGTATTCCATCCAGCCCTGGAGTTTTCCCGGACTTAAAGGCTTTAATTGCATCAAGAAGTTCCTCCTCTCCAATTTGGCCTTCACATTAGTCTTTCTGTACAGATGTTCATTTTACATTATTAATACATTACGTTGTCATATTGCTTTGTGGGTGAGACAGAGGAGCCATCAAATCTCTATTCAGTTAGACACATCCCTATTCAGTTAGACACATCCCTATTCAGCTAGACACATCCCTATTCAGTTAGACACATCCCTATTCAGTTAGACACATCCCTATTCAGTTAGACACATCCCTATTCAGTTAGACACATCCCTATTCAGCTAGACACATCCCTATTCAGTTAGACACATCCCTATTCAGTTAGACACATCCCTATTCAGTTAGACACATCCCTATTCAGTTAGACACATCCCTATTCAGTTATACACATCCCTATTCAGCTAGACACATCCCTATTCAGTTAGACACATCCCTATTCAGTTATACACATCCCTATTCAGTTATACACATCCCTATTCAGTTAGACACATCCCTATTCAGTTAGACACATCCCTATTCAGTTAGACACATCCCTATTCAGTTATACACATCCCTATTCAGCTAGACACATCCCTATTCAGTTAGACACATCCCTATTCAGTTATACACATCCCTATTCAGTTAGACACATCCCTATTCAGTTAGACACATCCCTATTCAGTTAGACACATCCCTATTCAGTTAGACACATCCCCATTCAGTTTGCGTTTCCTGTAGATATTCCTCAGATAGATGGTTGACAACAGCCTGGACAAGTGATTGGTAAATGAAAGGTTTTTAAGGAGTCTGGGATCAAATGTTTCCATCAAAATTGATACTCTTTAGTGACTTAACCTAGTCACAACCCATAACAAAGGGACTGGAGTGTCCCTTTGACTGATAGGGAAAGCCTTGCCAAAGGAAACCAACACAGCCAGTGACAGGCCAAAATCACCATGAGTAACACCAGATTGTCCGTTTCCTCTGGTAGATCCTCTCTGGCAGCCTGGGTACCTGTCTGTTTAGCTCCAAGAAGTAGCAAGGTGTGGAATGCTAACCAGACTGGTACACAGACTACCTCTCTGGACAAAAAGCAGCTCAGGATCACACTACTTCCATGACCTTTGCTTTTTTGGCAAAATTGGGGAGAATTATCTGAGATTGCTCTTTCAGGCTTATGTAATGGGGAGATGTTGCTAAGCATTGGTTTTGGCAGGTGAAGGTATCTATGCTTGTGAAGGTATCTATACTGGTGAAGGTATCTGTACTGGTGAAGGTATCTATACTGCTGAAGGTATCTATACTGGTGAAGGTATCTGTACTGGTGAAGGTATCTATACTGCTGAAGGTATCTATACTGGTGAATGTATCCATACAGGTGAAGGTATCTATAAAGGTGAAGGTATCTATACTGGTGAATGTATCTATACAGGTGAAGGTATCTGTACTGGTGAAGGTATCTATACTGGTGAAGGTATCTGTACAGGTGAAGGTATCTATACTGGTGAAGGTATCTATACAGGTGAATGTATCTATACAGGTGAATGTATCTATACAGGTGAGGGGTATCTGTACTGGTGAAGGTATCTATACTGGTGAAGGTATCTGTACTGGTGAAGGTATCTGTACTGGTGAAGGTATCTATACTGGTGAAGGTATCTGTACTGGTGAAGGTATCTGTACTGGTGAAGGTATCTATACAGGTGAAGGTATCTATACAGGTGAATGTATCTATACAGGTGAAGGTATCTATACTGGTGAAGGTATCTATACTGGTGAATGTATCTATACTGGTGAAGGTATCTATACTGGTGAAGGTATCTATACTGGTGAATGTATCTATACTGGTGAATGTATCTATACTGGTGAAGGTATCTGTACTGGTGAAGGTATCTATACTGGTGAAGGTATCTGTACTGGTGAAGGTATCTATACTGGTGAAGGTATCTATACTGGTGAATGTATCTATACAGGTGAAGGTATCTATACAGGTGAAGGTATCTGTACTGGTGAAGGTATCTATACTGGTGAAGGTATCTATACAGGTGAATGTATCTATACTGGTGAAGGTATCTATGCTGGTGAAGGTATCTATACTGGTGAATGTTTCTATACTGGTGAAGCTTTCTATACTGGTGAAGGTATCTATGCTGGTGAAGGTATCTATGCTGGTGAAGGTATCTATGCTGGTGAAGGTATCTATGCTGGTGAAGATATATGTACTGTAGTCTTCCTCTTGTTCGCCTTTCTATCTCGGCACCCACACATACAAGCACACATACACACACTCTAACACACACCTCTCCTCTCCTCCCAGTACAAACACACCCACACACATGCACACAGAGCAGTATAACACACTGCCTGCTGGGAGAGGTAGGGGTAGGGGATGGGAGGGTTTGGGAGGGATGGGGAGGAGAGGAGAGGGAGGGTGGGGAGGGGTGGTGATTGGCACTGGTGAGGAGAACAATGCAACAGAAAGAGAGCAAGAGGGAGAGAGAAAGAGGGAGAGAGAAAAAGGGAGAGAGGGAGAGGGAGAGAGAAAGAGGGAGAGAGGGAGAGAGAAAGAGGGAGAGAGGGAGAGAGAAAGAGAGAGAGAGGGAGAGCGAAAGAGTGAGAGGGAGAGGGAGAGAGAGAGAGGGAGAGAGAAAGAGGGAGAGAGAAAGGGGGAGAGGGAGAGAGGGAGAGGGAGAGAGGGAGAGAGAAAGAGGGAGAGAGGGAGAGAGAAAGAAGGGGAGAGGGAGAGAGAGAGAGAGGGAAAGAGAGAGGGAGAGAGAAAGAAAGAGGGAGAGAGAAAGAGGGAGAGAGAGAGTGTATACTCTTCTCCATCATGGAGATAACATAACAACATCAATAGGACACCACAAGCACTATCCAAGCTTCACTTAAGTAGTTAAGGAACATCGTGCATCATCACTTCAATTACCCCTACCTATAATCCAGGCCTAGATATTCTTGAAAAACAGATATTTTGGGGAATGTGAGACACTGTGATTTGAAGTAGGCTGGGTGTTTGAGAAATGTGTGGTTTAGAAATTTTAAGGTCACTGACTGTGCATTCCATGTGGGAAATATTAGAGCTTTCAGTCCCAGCAATTCCCTTAAAAACATGTTTACTTCCTTTCTCTCTTTTCTCCATCCAGTGCGTCTCCATGACAGCATCTCGGAGGAAGGGCATCACTACCTGATCTTTGACCTGTGAGTAATGCACTGCAGTGAATCTATTTACTGCATAATTCATCCACTCACACACAGTGGGAATGATTGACATTAATGACACAATGATTCTTTCAAGGCTGAGAGGCGGCTTGATGTGAGTTCTAATCACACTCGGCACAACAGCCTGTATGAGACACAACCACAGTAAATGAAAATCTACCATTGAGCTAGGCAGTGGTCCTGATTTCAATAAGCTCCTCAGTAAGCTATACACCATGGACCCCAGCGACATTCAGCCACATGCCAATGTTTTCTTGAGCTGATGGTCGGGGGGGGGTCACTTAGAAGTGAGTTTGAGGTCACTTAGAAATGTCCTTGTTTTTGAAAGAAAAGCTTGGCACACCTGTATTTGGGGGAGTTTCTCCCGTTCTTTTATGCAGATCCTCTCAAGCTTCTGTCAGATTGGATGTGGAGCGTTGCTGCACAGCTTTTTTCAGGGTTGTTCGAGGCTTGTCCCAAAGCCACAGACTTGTCCCGAAGCCACAGACTTGTCCCGAAGCCACTTAGCCCCAGTCTGAGGTCCTGAGTGCTCTGGAGCAGGTTTTCATCAAGTATCTCTCTGTACGGCCTCCCGAGTGGCGCAGCGGTCTAAGGTACTGAATCGCAGTGCTAGAGGGATCACTACAGATCTGGGTTTGAACCCGGGCTGTGTCGCAGCCGGCCGCTACTGGGAGACCCATGAGGCGGCGCACAATTGGCCCAGCGTTGTCCAGATTAGGGGAGGGTTTGGCTAGCCGGGATGTCCTTGTCCCATCACACTCTAGCGACTCCTGTGGTGGGCCGGGCGCATGTACGCTGACACGGTCGCCAGTTGGACGGTGTTTCCTCCGACACATTGGTGCGGCTGGCTTCCGGGTTAAGTGAGCAGTGTGTCAAGAAGCAGTGCGGCTTGGCATGGTCGTGTATTGAAGGATGCATGGCTCTCGACCATATCCTCTCCGTACAGGAGTTGCAGCGATGGGACAAGACTGTAACTACCAATTGGATATCACGAAATTGGGGATAAAAACATTTCTCTCTACTTTGCTCTGTTTATATTTGCCTCGATCCTGACTAGTCTCCCAGTCCCTGCTGCTGAAAAACACAGCATGATGCTGCCACCACCATGCTTCACTGTAGGGATGGTGCCAGATTTCCTCCAGACTTGACGCTTGGCATTCAGGCCAAAGTGTTCAATCTTGGTTTCATCAGATTTCAGCAGACCATCAGATCTTGTTTCTCATGGTCTGAGAGTCTTTAGGTCCCGTCTGGCCACTCTACCATAAAGACCTGATTGGTGGAGTGCTGCAGAGATGGTTGTTCTTCTGGAAGGTTCTCCCATCTCCACAGAGGAACTCTGGAGCTCTGTCAGAGTGACCATCAGGTTCTTGGTCACTTCCCTGACCAAGGCCCTTCTCCCTCGATTGCTCAGTTTGTCCGGGTGGCCAGCTCTAGGAAGAGTCTTGGTGGTTTCAAACATCTTCTATTTAAGAATATTGGAGGTAACAACTTCAAAGCTGCAGAATGTTTTGGTATCCTTCCCCAGATCTGTGCCTCGACACAATCCTGCCTCGGAGCTCTACGGACAATTCCTTTGTCCTCATGGCTTGGTTTTTGCTTTGACATGCACTGTCAAGTGTTGGACCTTATCTAGACAGGTGTGTGCTTTTCCAAATCATGTCCAATCAATTTAATTTAAATTGAACATCTCAAGGATGATCAATGGAAACAGGATGCAGCTGTGCTCAATTTCGAGTCTCATAGCAAAAGGGCTGAATACTTACGTAAATAAGGTATTTCTGTTTATTATTTGTAATAAAATTGCAATCATTTCTGTTCCTAAGTATTCCCATGCATAATACAGTATATGTGATCGAATACAAATGTAAGCAAGGTTTGACATTTTTATGTTTAGTCAACTATTACATCAGTTTTGGCTTCTTATGGTCAATTTTCAGTCCTCAAATTATTTGTAATTATTTTCCAGCCCCCTGACCATCTGCTCAAAAAAAAATGTTGTCCCGCTGCTGAATCTAGTTGATGATCCCTGCCGTAGGCTATGGTTTGTATCTAACCACTAATTATGGCTAGAGAGACCTATAGTGTTGAGTGTGCTCTGTAGTCTCTGAGTACACCATAATATATTAGTTCTGTAAATATCACTATTATATGCATTTTAAACACTCAACTGTTGTAATATCTTTCAATGCCTTTCAAGGAACTGTTGATTTCAGTCTGCACAACAGTGATTACACTCCCCTGGAGGTGTTGAATTCTTTTCATTACAGGAACTGGAATTATATTACAGGAACTGGAATTATGTTACAGGAACTGGAATTATATTACAGGAACTGGAAGTATATTACAGGAACTGGAATTGTATTACAGGAACTGGAAGTATATTACAGGAACTGGAATTATATTACAGAAACTGGAATTATATTACAGAAACTGGAATTATATTACAGAAACTGGAATTATATTACAAGAATTGGAATTATATTACAGAAACTGGAATTATATTACAGGAATTGGAATTATATTACAGAAACTGGAATTATATTACAGAAACTGGAATTATATTACAGGAATTGGAATTATATTACAGAAACTGGAATTATATTACAGAAAGTGGAATTATATTACAGGAACTGGAATTATATTACAGGAATTGGAATTATATTACAGAAACTGGAATTATATTACAGAAACTGGAATTATATTACAGGAATTGGAATTATATTACAGAAACTGGAATTATATTACAGAAACTGGAATTATATTACAGAAACTGGAATTATATTACAGGAACTGGAATTATGTTACAGGAACTGGAATTATGTTACAAAAACTGTCATTATATTGTACCTTCAAGAGAATTATTTTTGCATCGGTTATGAGGCGTCTTCTCTTAGCTGCCTTTTCCCTGTTAATGTCTCTGAATGAATAAGAACAGCTTTGTAAGTGTGACAATGAGCAGCAGGACAAAGTGTTGCATAAGAAGATCTTGATGACAATGCAAGTTGCTCTTAACTTGTCTGAAACAGCAGGATGGTGTTTAGAAGCAGTCCCTTGCTGTAGATTCTCTTTGATTAAGGAAGGAAAGGAACCTAGTCAATTGTACAAATGAATGCATTCAACTGAAATGTGTCTTCCTATAGTGCTCAAATCATAAAGATCACACTGGCTTAATTCTTTGGGACAATACACAGTTACGTAGTGAAAGTTCCGAAACTGACAAAAATGAGAGACTAAGAAAAACTAAATTCCCTTCTTTAGTCTTTAAAGCTGACGCATTTAGGAGCAAACTAGTTTGTCAGAGCCCAATCACTTTGTACAAGCAGGTTTATGAAATAAGCCTACAAATATCAGACTTAATCTACTTATCATTCTGAGTGTATATTTGTTTACGTCATATCTAGCGATACATGGTCAGTGTGTGCCAATCTATGTGTTAATCCTGTGAAGGCATAACTGGTTAACATTTAGCTGTCTCCTAGTATCCTGTGAAGGCAGGACTGGGTAACATTTAGCCGTCTCCTAGTATCCTGTGAAGGCATGCCTGGGTAACATTTAGCTGTCTCCTAGTATCCTGTGAAGGCATGACTGGTTAACATTTAGCTGTCTCCTAGTATCCTGTGAAGGCATGACTGGTTAACATTTAGCCGTCTCCTAGTATCCTGTGAAGGCATGCCTGGGTAACATTTAGCTGTCTCCTAGTATCCTGTGAAGGCAGGACTGGGTAACATTTAGCTGTCTCTTAGTGTCCTGTGAAAGCAGGACTGGGTAACATTTAGCTGTCTCCTGGTATCCTGTGAAGGCAGGACTGGGTAACATTTAGCTGTCTCCTAGAGTATCCTGTAGAAGATTCATACTCTCAAAGTCTGAACTTAGCAACAGTGAGACAACTGCTTTGGTTTTGTCTTTTCTCACATCAGAAATGTACATTTGAGGTGCCTGTTAGGTTCCATGTCAACACACAGTTTTCTCCCAGTTTAAAAAATATATATTTACAAAAAATATATGGGGGATTGGAAATGATTCAGACAATAACACTGATGGAAGCCACACTCTATTTGCGGTATTATAGCTGATCTGTGTCAGTGTGTCTCAGTGGCTGATATGGGGGCATTGGGAAGGGAGTATTTCTCTCACACTGGCTCCATGCTCTGGTGACCACCTTCATCCTCTTGAGACAGGCAGCCTAACAATCCTCTCTCTTCCTCAGAGTGACGGGCGGCGAACTCTTCGAAGACATTGTTGCTCGAGAGTACTACAGTGAGGCTGACGCCAGGTCAGTGGAACCACCTCACAAAACACACGGAATAAACCCAAACACGGATGTATGACAAAGCAATTTAGAGTTCAGCGTACGAATGTTCACTGTAACATGGATTCATTGAATTATACAGAGGTCCCAGCATTCCCAAACCAGGAGAGCATCTAAAAGCATATATATATATATATATATATATAGAACCCTGTTATACTGTATCTCGTCTACACCAGGGGTGGGCAACTCCAGTCCTGATTGGTGTCACTTTTTCTCCATCCCTAGCAAACACATCTGATTAATCAAATGTCATTCTAAACTGAAGATCATGATTAGTTGATTATTGGAGTCAGGTGTGTTAGCTGGAGCTGGGGCAAAACTGTGACACCAATCAGGCCCCCGAGGACTGGAATTCCCCCCCCCCCCCCCCCCCCCCCGGTCTACAGTGGCGGTCGTTGCCGTTTAAGATGAGAGAGGATGATATTTTCTTTTAATGAGCATGGCCTTATTTATTTGACAGAATATTGGATAACTGTCATTCATATTCCATTACCCCAGCTCAATGCAACATCAATAGCTTTAGGCTACTACATAATACTCACATTTTCACTATACCCATCATGAGGTTACTACAACCTAGCCTATGAGTGAAAGTTTACAACGTAGATCGAGATAAATTGGAGTAATCAAGGTGACAGACATTGACACATTCAATACCGCCTTGCACACTCTTGCCTGCATGTAGCTGATCTAGGATGCAATCATTAGTCCAACAGTTGCAAATGAGAGTTTTTTTATGACCAAATTTCCCTACTTACATGTACAAAATACCTCGACTAACCTGCATCCCTGCACATTGACTCGGTACAGGTACCCCTAGTATATAACCTCATTATTGTTATGTGTTATTTTTAATTCCATTTTTTAAAACTTTGGCTTATTTAGTAAATATTTTCTTAACTCTGTTTTATAAAAACGGCATTGTTGGTTAAGGGGTTGTAAGTAAGCATTTCACCTGTTGTATTCAGTGCATTTGACAAATACAATTTGATTGGATGTTCATCCCCGTTTCGTTTACATCCGTTTAAGAAACGTTTTTCAACAGAATCGGCAGTATGAATACACCCCGATCACACGTAAACACAGTTCACTTTCATAGCAGCCACATACAAACAGCATAATCTCTTTGATTGTTGTATTCTTTCTTGCATCTGTACACTCTCCTCCTCTCACTTTTTTCATTCGCTTGTGGTCTTCGCTTGTGGACTTGCAGAACATATCATCTTTCTGTGACCAGCCAAACCTTCATATCATAACTGCTAACCACTACACAGCCTACATCGTTGTCACCATATTAATATCATAGACAATATAGCTACTGGAACTAACACATTAGTAATCCCTCTACAATCATGCAGTACAGTGTACAGTCAGCAGAAAGCTGATTAGCAGTTAGACCAGCGGGCCTCGGTGGCAATATATTAATAAAACCAGAAGCTTACCTTGACTTGGAAGTTCCAGTGTTTGATAGCCATAGCCAGCTAGGTAACATAGCAGCATTCTCTGTTTGAGTTGGGTGTTTGAGTAGATTAAACTAGCTAGCTGCATTCACTAGCTAAGTAAGTGAAAGTGAAAAAATACAACAAAATATAGCTATCTCTCTCTCTCTCTCTCTCTCTCGCTCTCTCTCGCTCTCTCTCTTGCTTCTCCTTCATTATACAGAAATTAATTTGTTCAAAACTTTTCAACTGTCTTTCTCTCTCTTTGCGTTAACTACTCACCACATTTTATGCACTGGAATGCTACAGTAGCTAGGTGTAGCTTATGCTTTCAGTACTAGATTCATTCTCTGATCCTTTGATTGGGTGGACAACATGTCAGTTCATGCTGCAAGAGCTCTGATAGGTTGGAGGACGTCTTCCGGAAGTTGTCATAATTACTGTTTTAGTCTATGAAAGGGGGTGAGAACCACGAGCCTCCTCGGTTTTGTATTGAAGTCAATGTACCCAGAGGAGGACGGAAGCTAGCTGTCCTCCAGCTACACCATGGTGCTACCCTACAGAGTGCTGTTGAGGCTACTGTAGACCTTTATTGCAAAACAGTGTGTTTTAATCGATTATTTTGTAATGTGAATATATTTAGTGTAGTTTTATCTAAAGAGGATAACTATTTTAATGTTTCACTATTATTGTAACGGTGTTCCTCCTCCTCTTCAACCGAAGAGGAGGAGTAGTGATTGAACCAAGGCGCAGCGTTGTGAAATGACATATTTTAATTAAACAAGACGGAAAAAACACGAAATGAAAACACTTGAATAATTAACAAAATAACGTAGACAAACCTGAACATACGAACTTACAATAAAACACGAAGAACGCACTAACAAGGAAAATAGACTACACAAAAAGAACGATGTACAAACAAACCGAACAGTCCCGTATGGTGCGACAAACACTGACACAGGAGACAACCACCCACAACGAACACTGTGAAACAACCTACCTAAATATGACTCTCAATTAGAGGAAACGCCAAACACCTGCCTCTAATTGAGAGCCATACCAGGCAACCCTTAAACCAACATAGAAACAGAAAACATAGAATGCCCACCCAAACTCACGTCCTGACCAACTAACACATACAACAAACTAACAGAAATAGGTCAGGAACGTGACAATTATTATGACATTTATTGAGGAGGATGGTCCTCCCCTTCCTCCTCTGAGGAGCCTCTACTGATTGTCTAAAGCCTCTCAGTTAAAACTTTGTTGTCATGTCGTCACAGTCAGAGGCCTTTGTTTTGTCTGTAGGTCCGTTATTGGACTGTTCACTTGGATTGAACAGCTTTACCTCCGTAAACCTATTCATGATAGAGTATCTCCCCAATTCACCCAACACCAGCTATGGACTGGGCCATTGCTTTGCAGTGACAAAGCAACAGGGCCACAAAACAAATTAATGAACAGAAACAAATGGAAACAGATGGCTGTGGACGTGTAGGCGTGACCTCACATCAATGTACACACTTCGCCCGGCTTTAGCGTGCCAGTCTCTCTATCTCTGCGGACCGGGTTTTCCCTGCTCCACTGCTCCACTGCTTGATTGACAGCTGAGTCTATTTGCTAATTATCTTCCCACTGACTCCCAGCCAAACATGCAAAACCTCATCAGGCTTTGGCCCGTGCTCCTGTGTTGATCGACAGTTTAGGAAAATGAATGGCCAAATCTAACGCCTCTGTGTGTCTTTGTATTGTTTTGGAGGTGCATAAGCCATTTTATCCAAAA
The DNA here is from genome assembly GCF_029448725.1 of Salvelinus fontinalis. Taxonomy (NCBI): domain Eukaryota; kingdom Metazoa; phylum Chordata; class Actinopteri; order Salmoniformes; family Salmonidae; genus Salvelinus; species Salvelinus fontinalis. Next base: position 6,195,126 of record NC_074674.1, read on the forward strand.
TGCTGTGTGGATTAATACTGAAGTGAAGCCCATTTTCAATAGCATTCAATTTAGCCTCTCAAAACTCCCAGCTCACTCAGTCTTTCAGTTTTCTCTCTTTCTTTTCATAGTCATTGTATTCAGCAGATTCTGGAGGCAGTGCTTCATTGTCATCAGATGGGAGTCGTTCACAGAGACCTCAAGGTAAGATTTAATAACGAATAAATTAAAAGACAGACTGTGTTCTGCACAGGCACAGACTGCTTATCCACTGCAAGATATCACTTTGATGACATTGTTATTATCTGATTGATTTGATAAAAAATGGATTTGGATTTAAATAATCTGTACACTCTTAGAAAATAGGGTTCCTAAAGGGTTCTTCGGGGCAATGGCCCAGTCCATAGCTGTCCCCAAAGGAGATGGGGACAGTAGAACCATTTTTGGTTTCAGGTAGAACTCTTTTGGGTTCCATGTGAACCATCTGTGTGAAGGGTTCTACATGGAACTCAAAATGGTTTTACCTTGAACCAAATAGGGTTCTTCAAAGGGTTCTCCTATGGGGACAGCCAAAGAACCATTTTATATTTCAGATAACAACTTTTCTTCTAAGAGTGTAGTCAGAAACTTCAGATCATTGTTGTTATTGTTGTTGTTATTTTCATCAATTTAAACACATTTAAAACATTCATTTTAGCCATCCAGGCTCTTTTTAATTTGAACCTTGAGGACACATCTATGTAATGTTTGCTCCTCAGGCAGCAGATAACAGGCCATTCCTCTCTGCCTTGACTAAGGTTGCAAAATTCCACAAACTTTCAATACGTTCCCTGGTTTTTCCAAAATCGCGGTTTGGAGGATCCCAGAGTCAGGGGGCAATAAGCAGGAAATCTGGAATTCTCCATCCAGGATTTCTGGAAAACCAGGGAATTTATTTAAATTTCACAGAATTTTGCAACTCTAGCCATGACTTTCAGTGTGATTCACCTGTAGGTATGTGGACAGAATAACAAAAGCCCAATCAAACCAATCAGAGAATTCAGGGGACATGCTGCTAAACCCTCTTCTGTCATAAGTAATTTCCCCTGCACACAGTTTGATGATTATAAAATAGGCATTCACTTACAGTGCAAACACCATCGATCCACTGTTCTGTTGCCAACTTGTCATGTACAGCACATGTACTCCATATCTCAACGTCAGCTCAAGGGAGTAAAAACGGAAACAAGCCCTCACACCATCTCCATCACGTCGGACAGCATTGGCGTGTGCTACAGTATGTCTGCCCTGTTGTAGTGTCAAAGAGGGACAGATAAATCAGAGGTTCCAGTACTGTTTCATTTATTAATATACGTATTGAAGTACCGGCTATACACCTACTCATTCAGGGGTTTTTCTTTATTTTTACTATTTTCTACATTGTACAATAATAGTGAAGACATCAAAACTATGAAATAACACACATGGAATAATGTAGTAACCAAACAAATTGTTCAGTTACCGCTATATATACCTGTGATTATCATGCACTAACACATGCTAGTACAAAGAGAGACCCTTCTGCCCAACAGATACATGTTCCATTCACATGGTTTCACATCTGCCTCCCAGCACCTGGGAACTGAGGGAAGATGGAGTGATAAAATGGATCTGTGTAGGCTGCGATTTTAGGTGTGTGTGTGTTTGTGTATGTGCGCCTGTGTGCATTTGTGCGTGTGGTGTGTGTCTGTGTTTATCAGGGGGTGGATAACATCTCATAGCAGCAGCAGTAAGTGATTGGCGGCAGGAGGTGGGGTGTTCATTCCTCTGTCTGTGTGGGATAGAAGTGGCTGGGTGCTGTATTTATCAGAGCTCTGTCATGCTGCAACCACACAAAGTCATTAACACTATTCAATCTGGCCCAGCCTAGAGTCATGTCTGTCTGCCACCATATCCCTGCTTCTGCTCAGGCCTCCTGTCTCTTTTGGTTGACTGACTGGCTGGCTAACTGGCTGACTAACTGACTGCTGACTGACTGACTGACTGGCTGACTAACTGGCTGACTGACTGATTGCTGACTGACTGACTGCTGACTGACTGGCTGGCTAACTGGCTGACTAACTGACTGCTGACTGACTGACAGACTGTTGACTGACTGGCTGGCTAACTGGCTGACTAACTGACTGCTGACTGACTGACTGACTGTTGACTGACTGGCTGGCTAACTGGCTGACTAACTGATTGCTGACTGACTGACTGCTGACTGACTGGCTGGCTAACTGGCTGACTGACTGATTGCTGACTGACTGACTGCTGACTGACTGGCTGGCTAACTGGCTGACTAACTGACTGCTGACTGACTGACAGACTGTTGACTGACTGGCTGGCTAACTGGCTGACTAACTGATTGCTGACTGACTGACTGCTGACTGACTGGCTGGCTAACTGGCTGACTAACTGACTGCTGACTGACTGACAGACTGTTGACTGACTGACAGACTGTTGACTGACTGGCTGGCTAACTGGCTGACTAACTGATTGCTGACTGACTGACTGCTGACTGACTGGCTGGCTAACTGGCTGACTGACTGATTCCTGACTGACTGACTGCTGACTGACTGGCTGACCTCTCTCTTTCTACGCAGCCTGAGAACCTTCTCCTTGCCTCCAAGTCCAAGGGAGCTGCAGTGAAGCTGGCAGACTTTGGCCTGGCCATCGAGGTGGAGGGGGAACAACAAGCCTGGTTCGGTAATGGCTGATATGAATCGTAATTACACACACACACACACACACACACACACACACACACACACACACACACACACACACACACACACACACACACACACACACACACACACACACACACACACACACACACACACACACACACACACACACACACACACACACACACAGACACACACACACACAAAATGGAATGCAAATAAAGACTGGCTTCTAAAGCAGGTCGACGTATGCGAGATTTAGGATGTTTAATGTTAATATTTCCACCAGGGAAACAGAGCCTTCAGAGGGAAATCAATAATTCAAAGACTCCTATTGAATCCAATCAAACAAACGTTTTGCATCGAATATCATCAAAAAAGGAACATTTCCTCTACAGCTATTCTGGAGAAAGTTTAATCAAGGTAGCAACAACTAGTTTTGTAGCACCATGACCACCACAGGGCAAGGAGCGCTGTTTACTGCTTGTTTTATTGATGAATTCCATTGCCACCAGAACTAGAAATACCACAGCCCCATCCAGCCTCATTAGTAGTGAGGCCTGCAGTGTAAAACCCTCTTGTTTGACTAGGTTCCACACAGCTCATTTTCTGTCACTCTGACTGTTCTAACTAACCTAGTTGACTGGTCTAACTAACCTAACTGACCTACTGCTCTAACTAACCTAGCTGACCAACTGGTCTAACTAACCTAGCTGATCGACTGGTCTAACTAACCTAACTGACCGACTGGTCTAACTAACCTAGCTGACCGACTGGTCTAACTAACCTAGCTGACGGACTGGTCTAACTAACCTTGCTGACCGACTGGTCTAACTAACCTAGCTGACCAACTGGTCTAACTAACCTAGCTGACCAACTGGTCTAACTAACCTAGCTGACTGACTGGTCTAACTAACCTAGCTGACAGACTGGTCTAACTAACCTAACTGACTGACTGGTCTAACTAACCTAACTGACCGACTGGTCTAACTAACTAACCTAACTGACTGACTGGTATAACTAACCTAGCTGACCAACTGGTCTAACTAACCTAACTGACTGACTGGTCTAACTAACCTAACTGACTGACTGGTCTAACTAACCTAGCTGACTGACTGGTCTAACTAACCTAGCTGACTGATTGGTCTAACTAACCTAACTGACCGACTGGTCTAACTAACCTAGCTGACCGACTGGTCTAACTAACCTAGCTGACCAACTGGTCTAACTAATCTAGCTGACAGACTGGTCTAACTAACCGAACTGACCTAGCTGACCAACTGGTCTAACTAACCTAGCTGACCAACTGGTCTAACTAACCTAGCTGACAGATTGGTCTAACTAACCTAACTGACTGACTGGACTAACTAACCTAGCTGACCGACTGGTTTAACTAACCTAGCTGACTGACTGGTCTAACTAACCTAACTGACTGACTGGTCTAACTAACCTAACTGACAGACTGGTCTAACTAACCTAGCTGACCGACTGGTCTAACTAACCTAACTGACCGACTGGTCTAACTAACCTAACTGACCGACTGGTCTAACTAACCTAGCTGACCGACTGGTCTAACTAACCTAGCTGACTGACTGGTCTAACTAACCTAACTGACTGACTGGTCTAACTAACCTAACTGACCGACTGGTCTAACTAACCTAACTGACCGACTGGTCTAACTAACCTAACTCACTGACTGGTCTAACTAACCTAACTGACTGACTGGTATAACTAACCTAGCTGACCAACTGGTCTAACCAACCTAACTGACTGACTGGTCTAACTAACCTAACTGACAGACTGGTCTAACTAACCTAGCTGACCGACTGGTCTAACTAACCTAACTGACCGACTGGTCTAACTAACCTAACTGACCGACTTGTCTAACTAACCTAGCTGACCGACTGGTCTAACTAACCTAGCTGACTGACTGGTCTAACTAACCTAACTGACTGACTGGTCTAACTAACCTAACTGACCGACTGGTCTAACTAACCTAACTGACCGACTGGTCTAACTAACCTAACTCACTGACTGGTCTAACTAACCTAACTGACGGACTGGTATAACTAACCTAGCTGACCAACTGGTCTAACCAACCTAACTGACCGACTGGTCTAACTAACCTAACTGACCGACTGGTCTAACTAACCTAGCTGACTGACTGGTCTAACTAACCTAGCTGACTGATTGGTCTAACTAACCTAACTGACCGACTGGTCTAACTAACCTAGCTGACCGACTGGTCTAACTAACCTAGCTGACCAACTGGTCTAACTAATCTAGCTGACAGACTGGTCTAACTAACCGAACTGACCTAGCTGACCAACTGGTCTAACTAACCTAGCTGACCAACTGGTCTAACTAACCTAGCTGACAGATTGGTCTAACTAACCTAACTGACTGACTGGACTAACTAACCTAGCTGACCGACTGGTTTAACTAACCTAGCTGACTGACTGGTCTAACTAACCTAACTGACTGACTGGTCTAACTAACCTAACTGACAGACTGGTCTAACTAACCTAGCTGACCGACTGGTCTAACTAACCTAACTGACCGACTGGTCTAACTAACCTAACTGACCGACTGGTCTAACTAACCTAGCTGACCGACTGGTCTAACTAACCTAGCTGACTGACTGGTCTAACTAACCTAACTGACTGACTGGTCTAACTAACCTAACTGTCTGACTGGTCTAACTAACCTAACTGACTGACTGGTCTAACTAACCTAACTGACTGACTGGTATAACTAACCTAGCTGACCGACTGGTCTAACTAACCTAGCTGACCGACTGGTCTGACTAACCTAACTGACTGACTGGTCTGACTAACCTAACTGACTGGTCTAACTAACCTAGCTGACTGACTGGTCTAACTAACCTAACTGACTGACTGGTCTGACTAACCTAACTGACTGACTGGTCTAACTAACCTAGCTGACTGACTGGTCTAACTAACCTAGCTGACCGACTGGTCTAACTAACCTAACTGACTGACTGGTCTAACTAACCTAACTGACTGACTGGTATAACTAACCTAGCTGACCAACTGGTCTAACTAACCTAACTGACTGACTGGTATAACTAACCTAGCTGACCAACTGGTCTAACCAACCTAACTGACTGACTGGTCTAACTAACCTAACTGACTGACTGGTATAACTAACCTAACTGACCGACTGGTCTAACTAACCTAACTGACCGACTGGTCTAACTAACCTAGCTGACCGACTGGTCTAACCAACCTAACTGACTGACTGGTCTAACTAACCTAGCTGACCGACTGGTCTAACTAACCCAACTGACTGACTGGTCTAACTAACCTAACTGACTGACCGGTCTAACTAACCTAGCTGACCGACTGGTCTAACTAACCTAACTGACCGACTGGTCTAACTAACCTAGCTGACTGACTGGTATAACTAACCTAGCTGACTGACTGGTCTAGAAGTTGTGGTAGTAGTGGTCAGTAGTTATGTGGTTCAGTAGTTGTGGTCAGAAGTTGTTTGGATATGGTTAGTAGATAAATGTGTGACCAGAAGTTGTGTGTTCAGAAGTTGTGTTGTTGTGGTATGTAATTGTGTGGTTGAGGTCAGGAGTTGTGTGGTTGTGGACACTAGATGTGGTCAGAATGTGTTTGATTGCGGTCAGAAGTTATGTGGTTGAGGTATGGAATAAACAAAACATCTAGTCAATAATACAGTAGAAAAAAAGAAACAAAAAGTCAATATACAGTGAGTGCAAATGAGGTAAGATAAGGGAGTTAAGGCAATAAATAGGCCATGGTGGCGAAGTAATTACAATATAGCAATTATACACTGGAATGATAGATGTGCAGAAGATGAATGTGCAAGTAGAGATACTGGGGTGCAAAGGAGCAAGATATATAAATAAATACATTATGGGGATGAGGTAGTTGGATGGGCTGTTTACAGATTGTCTATGTATAGGTGCAGTGATCTGTGAGCTGCTCTGACAGCTGGTGCTTAAAGCTAGTGAGGGAGATATAAGTCTCCAGCTTCAGTGATTTTTGCAGTTCGTTCCAGTCATTGGCAGCAGAGAACTGTAAGGAAAAGTGGCCAAAGGAGGAATTGGCTTTGGGGGTGACCAGTGAGATATACTTGCTGGAGCGCGTATCACCTCCACCCTACCTGATACCCTAGACCCACTTCAATTTGCTTACTGCCGCAATAGGTCCACTGACGATGCAATTGCTATCACACTGCACACTGCACACTGCCCTATCCCATCTGGACAAGAGGAATACCTATGTAAGAATGCTGTTCATTGACTACAGTTCAGCATTTAACACCATAGTACCCTCCAAACTCATCATTAAGCTCGAGACCATGGGTCTCGACCCCGCCCTGTGCAACTGGATCCTGGACTTTCTGACGGGCTTCCGCTGGGTGGTGAAGGTAGGAAACAACATCTCCACCCCGCTGATCCTCATCACTGGGGCCTCACAAGGGTGCGTTCTCAGACCTCTACTGTACTCCCTGTTCACCCCTGACTGCGTGGCCATGCACGCTTCCAACTCAATCATCAAGTTTGCAGATGACACGACAGTGATAGGCCCGATTACCAACAACGACGAGACGGCCTACAGGGAGGAGTTGGGGGCCATCTGAGTGTGGTGTCAGGAAAACAACCTCTCACTCAACATCGGCGTACACATCACGGACAAACTGAAATGGTCCAGCCACACAGACAGCGTGGTGAAGAACTGTACTCTTCACATGATGCTTTATCATTTCCTTCATGAAAATTAGTCTGGATATTTCAACCTGTCCTTTGTTCACAGTGCGTAAAACCCCAGGCTGGTTCCCTGGGTTTGGAGAATAAACCTCAGGAGGCTGAAGAAATTTGGCTTGTCACCTAAAACACTCACAAACTTTTACAGGTGCATAATTGAGAGCATGGTGTCGGGCTGTATCACCGCCTGGTACGGCAACTGCACCGCCCTCAACCGCAAGGCTCTCCAGAAGGTAGTGAGGTCTGCACAACGCATCACCGGGGGCAAACTACCTGCCCTCCATGACACCTACAGCACCCAATGTCACAGGAAGGCCAAAAAGATAATCAAGGACAACAACCACCCGAGCCACTGCCTGTTCACCCCGCTATCATCCAGAAGGCGAGGTCAGTACAGGTGCATCAAAGCTGGGACCGAGAGACTGAAAAACAGCTTCTATCTCAAGGCCATCAGACTGTTAAACAGCAATCATTAACATAGAGAGAATGCTGCCAAAATACAGACTCAAATCTCTGGCCACTTAAGTAAATGGACTCAATAAATGTATCACTAGTCACTTTAAATAATGCCACTTTAATAATGTTTACATATTATATTACTCACCTCATATGTATATACTGTATTCTATACCATCTACTGCATCTTGCCTATGCCGCACGCCCATCGATCATCCATATATTTATATGTGCATATTCTCATTCACCCCTTTATATTTGTGTTTATAAGGTAGTTGTTGTGAATTTGTTAGATTACTTGTTAGATATTACTGCATTTTCGGAACTAGAAGCACAAGCATTTCGTTACACTCGCATTAACATCTGCTAACCATGTGTTTGTGACCAATAAAATTGTATTTTATTTGATCTCTCTGCTGACCCAATCTTTCTGCTGGCCCAATCTCTCTGCTGTGGTTTTCCATGCCTGCCTGAGGATGTGCTCAGTAATTTAATAATAATAAAATATATATATATATATATTGAATATGTTGAAGTGCATTTCTCACACCCAAGGCGTACATTTAAAAAAAAAAAAAAAAACGCAACATAGAACACAGACAACAACCAAAGCTACAGTATATCACAAAAGTGAGTACACCCCTCACATTTTTGTAAATATTTGAGTATATCTTTTCATGTGACAACACTGAAGAAATGACACTTTGCTACAATGTAAAGTAGTGAGTGTACAGCTTGTATAACAGTGTACATTTGCTGTCCCCTCAAAATAACTCAACACACAGCCATTAATGTCTAAACCGCTGGCAACAAAAGTGAGTACACCCCTAAGTGAAAATGTCCAAATTGGGCCCAATTAGCCATTTTCCTCCCCGGTGTCATGTGACTGGTTAGTGTTACAAGGTCTCAGGTGTGAATGGGGAGCAGGTGTGTTAAATTTGGTGTCATCGCTCTCACACTCCCTCATACTGACTGGTCACTGGAAGTTCAACATGGCACCTCATGGCAAAGAACTCTCTGAGGATCTGAAAAAAAGAATTGTTGCTCTACATAAAGATGGCCTGGGCTATATGAAGATTGCCAAGACCCTGAAACTGAGCTGCAGCACGGTGGCCAAGACCATACAGCGGTTGAACTGGACAAGTTCCACTCAGAACAGGCCTCGCCATGGTCGACCAAAGAAGTTGAGTGCAGGTGCTCAGCGTCATATCCAGAGGTTGTCTTTGGGAATTAGACGTATGAGTGCTGCCAGCATTGCTGCAGAGGTTAAAGGGGTGGGGGGTCAGCCGGTCAGTGCTCAGACCATACGCCGTACACTGCATCAAATTGGTCTGCATGGCTATCGTCCCAGAAGGAAGCCTCTTCTAAAGATGATGCACAAGAAAGCCGGCAAATAGTTTGCTGAAGACAAGCAGACTAAGGACATGGATTACTGGAACCATGTCCAGTGGTCTGATAAGACCAAGATAAACTTATTTGGTTCAGATGGTGTCAAGCGTGTGTGGCAGCAACCAGGTGAGGAGTACAAAGACAAGTGTGTCTTGCCTACAGTCAAGCATGGTGGTGGGAGTGCCATGGTCTGGGGCTGCATGAGTGCTGCCGGCACTGGGGAGCTACAGTTCATTGAGGGAACCATGAATGCCAACATGTACTGTGACATACTGAAGCAGAGCATGATCCCCTCCCTTCAGAGACTGGGCCGCAGGGCAGTATTCCAACATGATAATGACCCCAAACACACCTCCAAGACGACCACTGCCTTGCTAAAGAAGCTGAGGTTAAAGGTGATGGACTGGCCAAGCATGTCTCCAGACCTAACCCCTATTGAGCATCTGTGGGGCATCCTTAAACGGAAGGTGGAGGAGTGCAAGGTCTCTAACATCCACCAGCTCCATGATGTCATCATGGAGGAATGGAAGAGGACTCCAGTGGCAACCTGTGAAGCTCTGGTGAACTCCATGCCCAAGACTGTTAAGGCAGTGCTGGAAAATTATGGTGGCCACACAAAATATTGACACTTTGGGCCCAATTTGGACATTTTCACTTAGGGGTGTACTCACTTTTTTTGCCAGCGGTTTAGACCTTAATGGCTGTGTGTTGAGTTATTTTGAGGGGACAGCAAATTTACACTGTTAAACAAGCTGTACACTCACTACTTTACATTGTAGCAAAGTGTCATTTCTTCAGTGTTGTCACATGAAAAGATATACTCAAATATTTACAGAAATGTGAGGGGTGTACTCACTTTTGTGATATACTGTATATACAGGTGTCGTCAGATCCAGAGGACATGAGAGCAGAATTAACAGAGGAGTTGGAAAGCTATTCTGAACAGCGAAGTCTTGAAAGCACTGTGACCCATAGTTTGGAGTCTGTTGCGTGGCTCACAGTACCTTCGATGTTTCACCAGCCTGCCCTTTGGCTACGTTGAAAAACACATGGAGCAGAATCAAACATATGTTATAAAACTAGGGATCTAGGAATGTCTTTTAGAATTCAGTTTCCTTTTAATGAGCCAGAGGACACGTATCCAATATCCACAGTTCATTTTTACAGACACACCTCTCTTAGATTAGGATGATTTTTCTAAAGTGTTTTGGGGAACGCCTGGCTGGCTGCTTTTCCTCAGGACAGCTGGTGTAGCTGTCACACCCAGCTCTGCTGGTCATTATAATTATACTGTACTCTTCACATGATACTTTATCATTTCCTGAATGAAAATGAGTCTGGATATTTCAACCTGTCCTTTGTTCACAGTGCGTAAAACCCCAGGCTGGTTCCCTGGGTCTGGAGAATAAATGGAAGAATGCGTTCTTTGTCGGATGATTGATATATAATCCATTTGTCCACATAACAAGGCTGGAACGTGAGAAGATGTGGTGAATCGTTGAAAACAACAGTAAAATAAAGTCTCATCACCCCTCAGAAAGAGTTTATGACCAGACTTAGAACGTTGACAGCCTGTCTGGTCAGGGTAGGTAAGAAGCATATGGACCTCACACCTCAAATGAAGCTCTATTGAGAGAAATGTGAGGCAGGCGGGACCAGGAACATGTGTATAATGTTATTACTCTCTCTTACATTCCGGGGAATAGAATTATCAGAGCAGATCTCTCTAATACTGTCTTCTTTTCCTGGTTGGTGACAGAATACAAAGTCAATTTGTTTTTCTCTTTTTTTCCATTGTTATATTGCGTTTAATAATTAAAAGATACTGAACTCTCATCACTTTACTGTACTCTATCATAGTATATAATGGATTATATGGTTAGTGTCACTTCACACTTAAAACAGCATGTGCCTATATCACTATGTATTGTATAGCATTGCGCTTGTACCAGTATTTAGAACATTCTATAGAGCTAAACTCTATCAACTTGTTATTTTATTACACTGAGAGTATCCCTTTTAGAGCTTTCTAAAATGGTAAGTTTGCATCCTGGATGCTGATAGGTTGATAGTCGTTAGTTATTGAAGATAATCCAAAGGTAATGCCTGTTAACAGTTCCATTTGAATTATCAATGCACATCCACTGTCCTACAGCCCATCCAGGCAATTCATAAACTTGATCTCCACTGGAAAAATGCATCTAGACATTGTTTCCCATGGCTTGTTGCCTAGCATTTGATTTTCAATAGAGCTGTATTATCTGTGACTCACTGCCTCTCTGTCTGGATGTGATGCAGGCTTTGCAGGGACACCTGGTTACCTGTCTCCTGAGGTCCTGAGGAAGGACCCATATGGCAAAGCTGTGGACCTGTGGGCATGCGGTAAGCAGGATGACTTTCAGATATCCACCTCTTTCCTTGTTTGTTTCTGTCTACATCTACTGTAAGTTGCTGCTGCCTAAAGAAAGCATGATATAGACTTCACACCTGGTGGGATGCGTTTCCTAGTTTCTTAATCTCAAGCTTTATGTTTTCTCATTTGGCCAGACTGGGCATTGCTTCAGAGCCTCACCTGCTAGAGTTGTGCTGACACAAAACCTGCCACCTCAATGTCACAGATGATTTAGTGCACCAGTATATTTATGGGGTCTGTTTCATCCAAAGGTGCATAGGTGAGTCTGTTTCATCCAAAGGTGCATAGGTGAGTCTGTTTCATCCAAAGGTGCATAGGTGAGCTCTCAGTCAGAGAAGACAAGGCAGCAGTATGTCGATCTGATCATGGCTCTCTCTCTATGTCTATATACATACAGTACCACGGGCCTCAGTACCACGGGCCTCAATACCACAGGCCTCAATACCACAGGCCTCAATACCACAGGCCTCAGTACCACGGGCCTCATTACCACGGGCCACAGTACCACGGGCCACAGTACCACAGGTCTCAGTACCACGGGCCTCATTACCACGGGCCACAGTACCACAAGCCTCAATACCACGGGCCTCAATATCACGGGCCACAGTACTATGCACCTCAGTACCACAGGCATCTGTGTCAACAAGGTGGCAGAATTAATCTGCTAGACATCCTCCTGCTACTCTGATGCATGGACAACTCTTACCTAGGACATAGTATGTACAGTATATATAGTGTATATTATAGTATTGGAAAGAGTATGTGTTTTTAATGTTTTGTACGCTCAGTGTATATCTACATCATATGAATCCCATATAAATCATTATTTTGACAATATGTAGTAGTACAGCCTCTTTTCACATTGAGTTGAATAGCTGCTCTTCAGCCCGGCTGGAATCAGCCGTTTAACCCGGTTTGGTTAGATTTCTTTTCAAACTTATTGACGTTTCAAGCTATCACTCTGTGCACATTGGTCTTTTGAAGCGGGAGAAGCTCATTGTTATGCACAGCTATATTTCCCTGCCTTTTGATATGAGCTTTGTGCTGCTGCTCCCCTTGAGATGTGTGTGGGCTTCATGGCCGATGGGTCTGTGAGCCTGGCAGGCTTCGCAGAGATGAATTCACAGGAGACATAAGGTTGAGGGCTGGGGGGGGGGGGCGACAATGTGGGCAGGCGGGAGTGGGCAGGCGGGAGTGGGCAGGCGGGAGTGGGCAGGCGGGAGTGGGCAGGGGTTCATTCTCAGAGTTCTAACGTCCTGACCCGGAGCTGGATCTGTATGTGCACATAACTGTGTGTATTGTTAACCCCACAAAGAGACCTTTCACCCAGAGAGAGGGAGTTCTCAGTGGTGGGGGGGGGGGTATGGAATACATACAACACACGCACACACACACACACACACACACACACACAAGCTAGCACACACACAGACACACATATACACTACTCCCTAGTGAGCGATCAAGATTCAGCACTATCAATTACTTCAGCACCTTTTCTTTTCGTCAAAGATAGAGAGATTTTCAGTATGTACTTTATGCTAGTTAATTCTTAAGTAACTAGAGTGCTGTGTTGTGTTGGACCATTGGTGGACCATTCTTGATACACATGGGGAACTGTTGAGCGGAAAAAACCCAGCAGCATTGCAGTTCTTGACACAAACCGGTATGCTTGGCACCTACTACCATACCTTGTTCAAAGGCACTTAAATATTTTGTGTTGCCCATTGACTCTCTGGATGGCACACATACACAGTCCATGTCTCAGTTGTCTCAAGGCTTAAAAATCCTTCTTTAACCTGTCTCCTCCTCTTCATCTACACTGATTGAAGTGGATTTAACAAGTGACATCAATAAGGGATCATAGCTTTCACCTGGATTCACCTGGTCAGTCTATGCCATGGAAAGAGCAGGTGTTCTTAATGTTTTGTATACTCAGTGTATAACGTATGTGTTGCCAGGTGTGAAACTCTTTTATTGTATAGTGATGTATAACGTCTGTATTGCCAGGTGTGACAGTCTTTTATTGTATAGTGATGTATAACATCTGTGTTGCCAGGTGTGACAGTCTTCTATTGTATAGTGATGTATAACGTCTGTGTTGCCAGGTGTGACAGTCTTCTATTGTATAGTGATGTATAACGTACTGTATGTGTTGCCAGGTGTGAAACTCTTCTATTGTATAGTGATGTATAACATCTGTGTTGCCAGGTGTGACAGTCTTTTATTGTATAGTGATGTATACCATCTGTGTTGCCAGGTGTGACAGTCTTTTATTGTATAGTGATGTATAACATCTGTGTTGCCAGGTGTGACAGTCTTTTATTGTATAGTGATGTATAACATACTGTATGTGTTGCCAGGTGTGACAGTCTTCTATTGTATAGTGATGTATAACATCTGTGTTGCCAGGTGTGACAGTCTTCTATTGTATAGTGATGTATAACGTACTGTATGTGTTGCCAGGTGTGACAGTCTTCTATTGTATAGTGATGTATAACATCTGTGTTGCCAGGTGTGACAGTCTTCTATTGTATAGTGATGTATAACGTACTGTATGTGTTGCCTGGTGTGACAGTCTTCTATTGTATAGTGATGTATAACATACTGTATGTGTTGCCAGGTGTGACAGTCTTCTATTGTATAGTGATGTATAACGTACTGTATGTGTTGCCAGGTGTGACAGTCTTCTATTGTATAGTGATGTATAACATCTGTGTTGCCAGGTGTGACAGTTTTCTATTGTATAGTGATGTATAACATCTGTGTTGCCAGGTGTGACAGTCTTCTATTGTATAGTGATGTATAACATCTGTGTTGCCAGGTGTGACAGTCTTCTATTGTATAGTGATGTATAACGTCTGTGTTGCCAGGTGTGACAGTTTTCTATTGTATAGTGATGTATAACATCTGTGTTGCCAGGTGTGACAGTCTTCTATTGTATAGTGATGTATAACGTACTGTATGTGTTGCCAGGTGTGACAGTCTTCTCTTGTATAGTGATGTATAACGTACTGTATGTGTTGCCAGGTGTGACAGTCTTCTCTTGTATAGTGATGTATAACATACTGTATGTGTTGCCAGGTGTGACAGTCTTCTATTGTATAGTGATGTATAACGTCTGTGTTGCCAGGTGTGACAGTCTTCTATTGTATAGTGATGTATAACATCTGTGTTGCCAGGTGTGACAGTCTTCTATTGTATAGTGATGTATAACGTACTGTATGTGTTGCCAGGTGTGACAGTCTTCTCTTGTATAGTGATGTATAACGTACTGTATGTGTTGCCAGGTGTGACAGTCTTCTCTTGTATAGTGATGTGTAACATACTGTATGTGTTGCCAGGTGTGACAGTCTTCTATTGTATAGTGATGTATAACGTCTGTGTTGCCAGGTGTGACAGTTTTCTATTGTATAGTGATGTATAACATCTGTGTTGCCAGGTGTGACAGTCTTCTATTGTATAGTGATGTATAACATACTGTATGTGTTGCCAGGTGTGACAGTTTTCTATTGTATAGTAATGTATAACATCTGTGTTGCCAGGTGTGACAGTCTTATATTGTATAGTGATGTATAACATACTGTATGTGTTGCCAGGTGTGACAGTTTTCTATTGTATAGTAATGTATAACGTACTGTATGTGTTGCCAGGTGTGACAGTCTTCTCTTGTATAGTGATGTATAACATCTGTGTTGCCAGGTGTGATCCTGTACATCCTACTGGTGGGATATCCTCCGTTCTGGGATGAGGACCAGCACAGACTGTACCAGCAGATCAAGGCTGGGGCCTACGATGTGAGTCAAATCAAATCAAATCAAACTTTATTTGTCACATGCGCCGAACACAACATGTGTAGTAGACCTTACCGTGAAATGCTTACTTACAAGCCCTTAACCAACAGTGCAGTTCAAGAAAGAGTTAAGAAAATATTTACCAAATAAACAAATAAAAATAATAATAAAAGTAACACAATAAAATAACAATAACGAGGCTATATACAGGGGGTACCAGTACAGAGTCAATGTGCAGAGGTACAGGTTAGTTGAGGTAATTTGTACATGTAGGTAGGGGTGAAGAGTCACATCTATCCTAGCTCCTGTTCTTACTGTAACAATAACCCTCCATTCCTTCACTGGTCATGGCTGCTGGGGAAAAGCACAGTGTCTCTTCAGGATTGTGTAACACACCAGTTTCCAAAGAGATGAATGATCCTGAATTCAGTGCCTGATAATGGTTTATTTCTGCTGGGTGGAAAACACATCCTCTATTTTTTCTTCTTCAATTGAAGTCATAGCAGCCCATGGCTCTGTACTTCAATATTTCTGTACTTTGTTCTTTAATATTTCTCTACTCTGTCCTTTAATATTTCTCTACTCTGTACTTTAATATTTCTCTACTCTGTCCTTATCACGTTTTAAGGTATGACCCAGATGCAGACAGTGTTGAAGAAACAAAAGTTTATTCCTTAAACAGGGGCAGGCAAACGACAGGTCACGGCAGGCAGGGGTCAATAATCCAGAGAGGGTGTAAAGGTACAGGACAGCTTGCAGGCTCAGGGTCAGGGTCAGGGTCAGGGCAGGCAGAACAGTCAGAACCGAGAAACTAAACAGGAGCAAGAAACAAACGGGAGCAGGGAAACAAAACGCTGGTAGGTTCTACGAACAAAACGAACTGGCAACAGACAAACAGAGAACACATGTGTAAATACACAGGGGATAATGGGGAAGATGGGTGACACCTGGAGGGGGGTGGAGACAATCACAAAGACAGGTGAAACAGATCAGGGCGTGACAGTCCTTTCACATTCCTATCCTCTGCCTACAGAATGTTTACCCTATATAGTTTGCAAAATGTACCTTTAGGATTATTTTCACTCATTTGAAGATCATCACCAGTTTGAATTCCCACAATTTATTTAAGCAATAAGGCCCGAGGGGGTGTGGTACATGGCCCATATACCACGGCTAAGGGCTGTTCTTAAGCATGACGCAACGCGGAGTGCCTGGATACAGCCCTTAGCCATGGTATATTGGCCATATACCACAAACCCCTGAGGTGCCTTATTGCTATTATAAACTGGTTATCAATGTAATTAGAGCAGTAAAAATAAATGTTTGCCATGCCTGTGGTATACGGTCAGATGTACCACTGCTGTCAGCCAATCAGCATTCAGGGCTCGAACCACCCAGTTTATAATTGTATGTTAATACCAAATACCTCCTCGTGTCCTGTAGTTCCCCTCGCCAGAGTGGGACACTGTTACTCCAGAGGCCAAGGATCTCATCAACAAGATGTTGACCATCAACCCTGCCAAGCGCATCACAGCCTCGGAGGTTCTCAAACATCCCTGGATCTCAGTGAGTTCAGAGCATTCTCACAATGATCACCTTGTCCAGTAAGATCCGGCCCGGTGTCTAACCTGACATGTCTTTATTTTTTCCTTCTCTCTCTCTCTCTACAGCACCGCTCCACTGTGGCCTCCTGCATGCACAGACAGGAGACGGTGGAGTGCCTGAAAAAGTTCAACGCCAGAAGGAAACTCAAGGTATAGTAAACTTCTGGGAGCAAGATGAAATGTAGATATGATACTGGAACAGTTGATTGTTACTCTCTTTTGACCAGGGTAGGAAAACAATATCAGATTTTCTGGGTCACTAGTGATGGGAGTTTGAGTGACGTTGGAAATGTGATCTATCAAGGTAAAATGGCTTTCATTAAACGAGTCCATGAACGGTTCAAGATGAGAGGACGTCTCTTTGTTTGATTTGTGTGACGTGAAAACTCTCATTCATTTGGTTATGTAACTACAGCGTTTGTGTTTGAACTTTTCTGTGACCCCTTATAGGCAGGTCCATTTAATTGTAATTCATTCAGGTTACACTTTTCAGAGGAACAAATAGTGACTTTGGAACCATCTGGATACAGATCCTAAAAAATGACAACTTTTTTAAACGATTGGAATACAGATCTCAGAAAGTGACAACTTTTTAAAACGATTGGAATACAGATCTCAGAAAGTGACAACTTTTTAAAACTATTTGAATACAGATCGTATAAAGCAACTACTTTAAAAAAAAATCTCAGGAAGTGACTATTGGATTGGCTGCCTTCAACTAATGGCAGGGCTGTATCTGGAACTGCATGTTGAAGATTGAAATATAATGAATAGTGCACAAACAATCTCCTATACCTTTCCAATCTATCTGACAGTCATATTTACACAATACATGTACATCTGAACATTCTGTAAAAGTCCATTCCCCTGAATCAAATCAAATACAATTTTATTGGTCACATACACATGGTTAGCAGATATTATTACAAAATTATAAAATTACGAAATGCTTATGCTTCCAGATCCATCAATGCAGCAGTATCTAACAGGTAATATCTAACAATTCCACAACAAAACCTAATATCTAACAATTCCACAACAAAACCTAATATCTAAAAACTTCCACAACAAAACCTAATACACACAATCTAGTAAAGGAATGGGATAAGAATATATAAATATAAAATATATGGATGAGCAGTGACAGAGCGGCTAAGATGCAATAGCTAGTATAGAATGATCCTGTTTTAACGTATGACCCAGGTGCAGACAGTGTTGAAGAAATAGAAGTGTATTCTTTAAACAGGGGCAGGCAAACGACAGGTCAAGGCAGGCAGAGGTCAGTAATCCAGAGAGGGTGTAAGGCACCGGAACAGCAGGCGGGCTCAGGGTCAGGTCAGGCAGAGGTCAGTAATCCAGAGTAGAGGCAATGGTACAGGACGGCAGGCAGGCTCAGGGTCAGGGCTGGCAGGAAAGGTCAAAACCGGGAAACTAGAAAACAGGCAAAGACAGGAGCAAGGTAAAACGCTGGTAGGTTTGAAAGAACAAAGCGAACTGGCCCAGACAGACAGAAAACACAGCTATGAGTACCCAGGGGATAATGGGGAAGATGGGGGACACCTGGAGGGGGTTGGAGACAAGCACAAGGACAGGTGAAATCGATCAGGGTGTGACAAGAATAGATAGTGTAGGATACAGTATACAGTATATACAGTACATATGAGTTAAGTAATGCGAGATATGTAAACATTCTTAAAGTGACATTATTAAAGTGGCTAGTGTTCCGTTTATTAAAGAGGCCAATGATATCAAGTATGTAGGTAAACAGTCACCTCTCTGTGCTAGAGATGGCTGATTAACAATCTGATGGCCTTGAGATATAAGCTGTTTTTCAGTCTCTCGGTCCCAGCTTTGATGCAGCTGTACTGACCTCGCCTTCTGGATGGAAGCGGGGTGAACAGGTAGAGGCTCGGGTGTTGATTGTCTTTTTTGCCTCCTGTCACATCGGGTGTTGTAGGTGTCCTGGAGGGCAGGTAGTTTGCCCCTGGTGATGAGTTGTGCAGACTGCACCAGCCTCTGGAGAGCCCTGCGGTTGTGGGCGGTACAGTTGCCATACCAGGCGGTGATACAGCCCGACAGGATGCTCTCGATTGTGCACCTGTAAACGTTAGTGAGCGTTTTCAGTGACAAGCCACATTTTATCAGCTTCCTGAGGTTGAAGATGCGCTGTTGCGGCTTCTTCACCACACTGTCTGTGTGCGTGAACCATTTCAGTTTGTCTGTGATATGTACACAGAGGAACTTAAAACTTTCCACCTTCTCCACTGCTGTCCTGTCGATGTGGATAGAGGGGTGCTCCATTTTGCTCTTTCCTGAAGTCCACGATCATCTCTTGTTTTGCTGACATTGAGTGAGAGGTTATTTTCTTGACACCACACTCCAAGGGCCCTCACCTCCTCCCTGTAGGCTGTCTCGTCATTGTTGGTAATCAAGCCTACCACTGCTGTGTCGTCAGCAAACCTTTTTTCTTATTTTTTATATTTTTTAACCCCAATTTCGTGGTATCCAATTGATATTTACAGTCTTGTCTCATCGCTGCAACTCCCGTACGGACTTGGGAGAGGCGAAGGTCGAGAGCAGTGCATCCTCTGAAACACAACCCAACCAAGCCGCACTGCTTCTTGACACAATGCCCACTTAACCCGGAAGCCAGCCGCACCAATATGTTGGAGGAAACACCGTACACCTGGCAACCATGTCAGTGTGCACTGTGCCCGGCCTGCCACAGGATTCGCTAGTGCGCGATGGGACAAACCCTCCCCTAACCCAGGCGATGCTGGGCCAATTGTGCACCGCCCCATGGGTCTCCCGGTCGTGGCCAGCTGCGACAGAGCCTGGACTCGAGACCAGAATCTCTCGTGGCACAGCTAGCACTGCCTTAGACCACTACACCACTCGGGAGGCCGTCTGCAAACTTGATGATTGAGTTGGAGGCGTGCATGGCCACACAGTCATGGGTGAACAGGGAGTACAGGAGAGGGCTGAGAATACATCCTTGTGGGGCCCCAGTGTTGAGGATCAGCGGGGTGGAGATGTTGTTTCCTACCTTCACCACCTGGGGGCGGCCCGTCAGGAAGTCCAGGACCCAGTTGCACAGGGCAGGGTCAAGACCCAGGGACTCACGCTTAATGATGAGTTTGGAGGGTACTATGGTGTTGAATGCTGAGCTGTAGTAAATGAACAGCATTCTCTTACATAGGTAATTCCTCTTGTCCAGATGGGATAGGGCAGTGTGGAGTGTGATGGCGATTGCATCACCTGTGGACCTATTGGGGCGGTAAGCAAATGTGGGTCTAGGGTGACAGGTAGGGTGGAGGTGATATGATCCTTGACTAGTCTCTCAAAGCACTTCATGATGACAGAAATGAGTGCAACTAGTCATTTAGTTCAGTTACCTTGGCTTTCATGGGAACAGGAACAATGGTGGCCATCTTGAAGCATGTGGGGACAACAGACTGGGATAGGGATTGATTGAATATGTCCGTAAACACACCTGCCAGTTGGTCTGCTCATGCTATGAAGACACGGCTAGGGATGCAGTCTTTGCCGGCAGCTTTGCAAGGGTTAACACGTTTAAATGTTTTACTCACGTCGGCCAGGGAGTAGGAGAGCTCACAGTTTTTGGTAGTGGGCCTAGTGGTTGGCACTGTATTGTCCTCAAAGCGAGCAAAGAAGTTGTTTAATTTGTCTGGATGCAAGATGTTGATGTCCGCGACGGGGCTGGTTTTCTCTTTGTAATTGTGATTGTCTGTAGACCCTGCCACATACGTCCATTGCCCCAGGTGTACATAATCAAGTTAAATCAATTAACCAATTACATCTTGTACAGATAAGTATAAATGCATTGTGATGCTCAACTACTGTGTGACTCTTTCAACATGCCACTGAAAAGGTTGAAAGCTGGATTTCATTTTCTGATACCTGAAAATACTGCAGAGTCATTCAAAGCCATTTGCAAAGTTCAAGTTGGATGTTTAGCAAAAACAACTTTGAAACTATTTGTCCGTTTGAGGGTAAGTGTTCTCAACCACACGCTATGCAGTCCTTTAGCTGTAGTTGATTCAAGAAGGCAATTTTGGGATATTTATTTTCCTTTCGACACTTAATAGACATATTTTGTTACTGTTAGCCTCTTCAGTAACACTTAACATTAAACTGTTCTTGCGCCTGTGTAATAAAACAAAATTACTTTTGGAGCAACTTTTTATTAGCACGTTGTTAACATAATACTTTGGTAATTGCATTTTAATCGCATAGCAATGAGCTGAGAGTTTGCAACTACTGTACACAAGAGGAATAGTGACTGCTCCTTATTCCACTTATGCAATAACTCCATCATTATGCAATTATAAAGCAATTTCTACAGTCCAATGTAACAACAATGTTGCTATTGTCACAAATTGACCAGACATGTATAAGTACTTGAGGTGTTACTGTATGTCTCACTCATTATGAAAATATATCTGTTTTTCATTTTGAAGCCACACAAGTGGTCCACTTTAATGTTGAGGTGATTCCATGCCCATTGTGTATTTCATTCTAAGCTATAGGCTATATTAAAAGGACTATCCAAGACCCCTCCAAACCATGTGCTTATGATCATATATTTAGACTGACTCACTGTTGTAGTTTCTGGTTCTTCATCATATATTTGGAAGCCATCAAATACATATGTTTTGGTTTTCAAATCACTTGCATATATTCATATACCTTCAGAAAATGTCTGAGACCTGTATTTGAGTATCAAAGAAAATAGTGGCCTTTTAGTTGAAACTCTATCTAAACTGTATTAGACTACCTTTTCAAATAAACTACAAAATACAACTATGTTCTGCCCAGGTCTGATCTACACACCCAACGGCAGTGGGACATTGTTCGTGCACTAATATCAAATGCTTTTTAAATTGAGTTTTGCCAATTATTTGCCAATGTAAACGTTTTTATTTGGTGCTGTTAAGACATAACAACTGTGACAGTACTCTAGGTTATTCCCTTGACAGTAAGCAACAATCTAAACTGTTGAAATTACATGTAAGCAAGCTAATCAAGCTGTTGATAATATATTCCAGCCAAGATTGGTTGCCAAGAACACGGTGGCATTATAAAATGTACTTTTTAATGAATCCTTTTGTTTTTTTTATTTCTTATGTAACAATCCATCTCTTCTTATCAGGGTGCCATTCTCACCACCATGTTGGCGACTCGGAACTTCTCAGGTAAGTCCTGTAGAGGTGCCTTGTCAGAACCGTCCTCCTCTCCCTTCTGGAGTGAGAGTGGGCTCATTAATACTAATTATATATGACATTTGTCAGACTTTCTATCCAAAGAGACTTACAGTCACGGATGCATAACATTTCTACATACGGGTGATCCCAGAAATGGAACCCACTATCCTGACGTTGCAAGCTCCATGCAAGCTCCATGTTGCAAGCTCCATACCAACGGAGCTACAGACTAGAGAACTGCTTAACAGTGTCCCTGGGGAGGTCACTATTCTAGAGGAGTGACATGGGCTCAGGAGGCTGGTCCTAGACTGGAGGGCTCCAAGCCCATGGAGCAGGGAGATGGCTGGTCCTAGACTGGGGGACTCCAAGCCCATGGAGCAGGGAGGAGGCTGGTCCTAGACTGGAGGGCTCCAAGCCCATGGAGCAGGGAGATGGCTGGTCCTAGACTGGGGGACTCCAAGCCCATGGAGCAGGGAGGAGGCTGGCCCTAGACTGGGGGACTCCAAGCCCATGGAGCAGTGAGGTGGCTGGTCCTAGACTGGAGGACTCCAAGCCCATGGATCAGGAAGATGGCTGGTCCTAGACTGGGGGACTAAAAGCCCATGGAGCAGGGAGGAGGCTGGTCCTAGACTGGGGGACTCCAAGCCCATGGAGCAGGGAGGAGGCTGGTCCTAGACTGGGGGACTCCAAGCCCATGGAGCAGGGAGGAGGCTGGTCCTAGACTGGGGGACTCCAAGCCCATGGAGCAGGGAGGAGGCTGGCCCTAGACTGGGGGACTAAAAGCCCATGGAGCAGGGAGGAGGCTGGTCCTAGACTGGGGGACTCCAAGCCCATGGAGCAGGGAGGAGGCTGGTCCTAGACTGGGGGACTCCAAGCCCATGGAGCAGGGAGGAGGCTGGCCCTAGACTGGGGGACTCCAAGCCCATGGAGCAGGGAGGAGGCTGGCCCTAGACTGGGGGACTCCAAGCCCATGGAGCAGGGAGGAGGCTGGTCCTAGACTGGGGGACTCCAAGCCCATGGAGCAGGGAGGAGGCTGGTCCTAGACTGGGGGACTCCAAGCCCATGGAGCAGGGAGGAGGCTGGTCCTAGACTGGGGGACTCCAAGCCCATGGAGCAGGGAGGAGGCTGGCCCTAGACTGGGGGACTCCAAGCCCATGGAGCAGGGAGGAGGCTGGCCCTAGACTGGGGGACTCCAAGCCCATGGAGCAGGGAGGAGGCTGGTCCTAGACTGGGGGACTCCAAGCCCATGGAGCAGGGAGGAGGCTGGTCCTAGACTGGGGGACTCCAAGCCCATGGAGCAGGGAGGAGGCTGGCCCTAGACTGGGGGACTCCAAGCCCATGGAGCAGGGAGGAGGCTGGCCCTAGACTGGAGGACTCCAAGCCCATGGAGCAGGGAGGAGGCTGGCCCTAGACTGGGGGACTCCAAGCCCATGGAGCAGGGAGGAGGCTGGTCCTAGACTGGGGGGCTCCAAGCCCATGGAGCAGGGAGATGGCTGGTCCTAGACTGGGGGACTCCAAGCCCATGGAGCAGGGAGGAGGCTGGTCCTAGACTGGAGGGCTCCAAGCCCATGGAGCAGGGAGATGGCTGGTCCTAGACTGGGGGACTCCAAGCCCATGGAGCAGGGATGAGGCTGGCCCTAGACTGGGGGACTCCAAGCCACTGGAGCAGGGAGGTGGCTGGTCCTAGACTGGAGGACTCCAAGCCCATGGATCGGGAAGATGGCTGGTCCTAGACTGGGGGACTCCAAGCCCATGGAGCAGGGAGGAGGCTGGTCCTAGACTGGGGGACTCCAAGCCCATGGAGCAGGGAGGAGGCTGGTCCTAGACTGGGGGACTCCAAGCCCATGGAGCAGGGAGGAAGCTGGTCCTAGACTGGGGGACTCCAAGCCCATGGAGCAGGGAGGAGGCTGGTCCTAGACTGGGGGACTCCAAGCCCATGGAGCAGGGAGGAGGCTGGCCCTAGACTGGGGGACTCCAAGACCATGGAGCAGGGAGGAGGCTGGCCCTAGACTGGGGGACTCCAAGCCCATGGAGCAGGGAGGAGGCTGGTCCTAGACTGGGGGACTCCAAGCCCATGGAGCAGGGAGGAGGCTGGCCCTAGACTGGGGGACTCCAAGCCCATGGAGCAGGGAGGAGGCTGGCCCTAGACTGGAGGACTCCAAGCCCATGGAGCAGGGAGGAGGCTGGCCCTAGACTGGGGGACTCCAAGCCCATGGAGCAGGGAGGAGGCTGGTCCTAGACTGGGGGGCTCCAAGCCCATGGAGCAGGGAGATGGCTGGTCCTAGACTGGGGGACTCCAAGCCCATGGAGCAGGGAGGAGGCTGGTCCTAGACTGGAGGGCTCCAAGCCCATGGAGCAGGGAGATGGCTGGTCCTAGACTGGGGGACTCCAAGCCCATGGAGCAGGGATGAGGCTGGCCCTAGACTGGGGGACTCCAAGCCACTGGAGCAGGGAGGTGGCTGGTCCTAGACTGGAGGACTCCAAGCCCATGGATCGGGAAGATGGCTGGTCCTAGACTGGGGGACTCCAAGCCCATGGAGCAGGGAGGAGGCTGGTCCTAGACTGGGGGACTCCAAGCCCATGGAGCAGGGAGGAGGCTGGTCCTAGACTGGGGGACTCCAAGCCCATGGAGCAGGGAGGAAGCTGGTCCTAGACTGGGGGACTCCAAGCCCATGGAGCAGGGAGGAGGCTGGTCCTAGACTGGGGGACTCCAAGCCCATGGAGCAGGGAGGAGGCTGGCCCTAGACTGGGGGACTCCAAGACCATGGAGCAGGGAGGAGGCTGGCCCTAGACTGGGGGACTCCAAGCCCATGGAGCAGGGAGGAGGCTGGTCCTAGACTGGGGGACTCCAAGCCCATGGAGCAGGGAGGAGGCTGGTCCTAGACTGGGGGACTCCAAGCCCATGGAGCAGGGAGGAGGCTGGTCCTAGACTGGGGGACTCCAAGCCCATGGAGCAGGGAGGAGGCTGGCCCTAGACTGGAGGACTCCAAGCCCATGGAGCAGGGAGGAGGCTGGCCCTAGACTGGGGGACTCCAAGCCCATGGAGCAGGGAGGAGGCTGGCCCTAGACTGGGCGACTCCAAGCCCATGGAGCAGGGAGGAGGCTGGCCCTAGACTGGAGGACTCCAAGCCCATGGAGCAGGGAGGAGGCTGGCCCTAGACTGGGGGACTCCAAGCCCATGGAGCAGGGAGGAGGCTGGCCCTAGACTGGGCGACTCCAAGCCCATGGAGCAGGGAGGAGGCTGGTCCTAGACTGGGGGACTCCAAGCCCATGGAGCAGGGAGGAGGCTGGCCCTAGACTGGGGGACTCCAAGCCCATGGAGCAGGGAGGAGGCTGGCCCTAGACTGGGGGACTCCAAGCCCATGGAGCAGGGAGGAGGCTGGCCCTAGACTGGGGGACTCCAAGCCCATGGAGCAGGGAGGAGGCTGGTCCTAGACTGGGGGACTCCAAGCCCATGGAGCAGGGAGGAGGCTGGTCCTAGACTGGGGGACTCCAAGCCCATGGAGCAGGGAGGAGGCTGGCCCTAGACTGGGGGACTCCAAGCCCATGGAGCAGGGAGGAGGCTGGCCCTAGACTGGAGGACTCCAAGCCCATGGAGCAGGGAGGAGGCTGGCCCTAGACTGGGGGACTCCAAGCCCATGGAGCAGGGAGGAGGCTGGTCCTAGACTGGGGGGCTCCAAGCCCATGGAGCAGGGAGATGGCTGGTCCTAGACTGGGGGACTCCAAGCCCATGGAGCAGGGAGGAGGCTGGTCCTAGACTGGAGGGCTCCAAGCCCATGGAGCAGGGAGATGGCTGGTCCTAGACTGGGGGACTCCAAGCCCATGGAGCAGGGATGAGGCTGGCCCTAGACTGGGGGACTCCAAGCCCATGGAGCAGGGAGGTGGCTGGTCCTAGACTGGAGGACTCCAAGCCCATGGATCGGGAAGATGGCTGGTCCTAGACTGGGGGACTCCAAGCCCATGGAGCAGGGAGGAGGCTGGTCCTAGACTGTGGGACTCCAAGCCCATGGAGCAGGGAGGAGGCTGGTCCTAGACTGGGGGACTCCAAGCCCATGGAGCAGGGAGGAGGCTGGCCCTAGACTGGGGGACTCCAAGCCCATGGAGCAGGGAGGAGGCTGGTCCTAGACTGTGGGACTCCAAGCCCATGGAGCAGGGAGGAGGCTGGTCCTAGACTGGGGGACTCCAAGCCCATGGAGCAGGGAGGAGGCTGGCCCTAGACTGGGGGACTCCAAGCCCATGGAGCAGGGAGGAGGCTGGCCCTAGACTGGAGGACTCCAAGCCCATGGAGCAGGGAGGAGGCTGGCCCTAGACTGGGGGACTCCAAGCCCATGGAGCAGGGAGGAGGCTGGCCCTAGACTGGGCGACTCCAAGCCCATGGAGCAGGGAGGAGGCTGGCCCTAGACTGGGGGACTCCAAGCCCATGGAGCAGGGAGGAGGCTGGCCCTAGACTGGAGGACTCCAAGCCCGTGGAGCAGGGAGGAGGCTGGTCCTAGACTGGGGGACTCCAAGCCCATGGAGCAGGGAGGAGGCTGGCCCTAGACTGGAGGACTCCAAGCCCATGGAGCAGGGAGGAGGCTGGCCCTAGACTGGGGGACTCCAAGCCCATGGAGCAGGGAGGAGGCTGGTCCTAGACTGGAGGACTCCAAGCCCATGGAGC
The DNA here is from genome assembly GCF_029448725.1 of Salvelinus fontinalis. Classification (NCBI taxonomy): domain Eukaryota; kingdom Metazoa; phylum Chordata; class Actinopteri; order Salmoniformes; family Salmonidae; genus Salvelinus; species Salvelinus fontinalis. The sequence continues at coordinate 6,222,110 of NC_074674.1, forward strand.
AGGGGGAGGCTGGCCCTAGACTGGGGGACTCCAAGCCCATGGAGCAGGGAGGAGGCTGGTCCTAGACTGGAGGACTCCAAGCCCATGGAGCAGGGAGGAGGCTGGCCCTAGACTGGGGGACTCCAAGCCCATGGAGCAGGGAGGAGGCTGGTCCTAGACTGGGGGACTCCAAGCCCATGGAGCAGGGAGGAGGCTGGTCCTAGACTGGAGGACTCCAAGCCCATGGAGCAGGGAGGATGCTGGTCCTAGACTGGAGGACTCCAAGCCCATGGAGCAGGGAGGAGGCTGGTCCTAGACTGGAGGACTCCAAGCCCATGGAGCAGGGAGGAGGCTGGCCCTAGACTGGGGGGCTCCAAGCCCATGGAGCAGGGAGGAGGCTGGTCCTAGACTGGAGGACTCCAAGCCCATGGAGCAGGGAGGAGGCTGGTCCTAGACTGGGGGGCTCCAAGCCCATGGAGCAGGGAGGAGGCTGGCCCTAGACTGGGGGACTCCAAGCCCATGGAGCAGGGAGGAGGCTGGTCCTAGACTGGAGGACTCCAAGCCCATGGAGCAGGGAGGAGGCTGGCCCTAGACTGGGGGACTCCAAGCCCATGGAGCAGGGAGGAGGCTGGTCCTAGACTGGAGGACTCCAAGCCTATGGAGCAGGGAGGAGGCTGGCCCTAGACTGGGGGACTCCAAGCCCATGGAGCAGGGAGGAGGCTGGTCCTAGACTGGGGGACTCCAAGCCCATGGAGCAGGGAGGAGGCTGGTCCTAGACTGGGTGGCTCCAAGCCCATAGAGCAGGGAAGAGGCTGGTCCTAGACTGGAGGGCTCCAAGCCCATGGAGCAGGGAGGAGATGATGACAGCTTGTAGACTCACTGGTCATGTATCAAGACACTTCCCCATGCCAATTGACACTCCCCTGTCCGACACTCCGATCGTTACAACACACTAATTCACTGTCACAAGTTAGAATGATGTCTGGGATGTCTGTTCAAAACTGACACAAGATGGCCAAGTTGTGCTTCGACTGTAAATCAATAGCTGAACGGTGATAGGGACCATGGAATAGCCTGGCCATCTGCTTACAAACACTAGTTATCACAATGTACATTTGCTGCTTGACAAATGTGCATGTGTTATTATCATTACAACCCACTTACTGTGGCTGAGCCATCTGCTATTGGGTCCTCAGTCCCTCCATGACTTCACTCAGATGGGCCGTGGAATCCACCACTGCAGGTGGAACATACAGTATTATGTGGGTATGGACCATCCCTATGTTGCTGTTATCTGAAATGTTTTGTCAAAATCCTCTACGTTCTTATACTCCCCTTGGCTGCAAGGAAGGGCCAGCTGAGATGAAGGAGTCACAGTGCAACGTTGTTAGAAAATTAAGAGGATGGAGTTCCCTCTGGCGTGTAGCCTTGTATGTCTTTGGCAGGCTCCCGCTACACCATAAGGTCAATATAGGCACTCTCACAGTCTCACAGACTCAGAGATGGAGGGATCCCCTTCAAAGCCCACAGTTTACACATCCCTACCAATCTCCAACCAGCGTAATATAATTGTTCTCCTCTCAGTACTCCACATAATCACTCATATTACATGTAAATGTAATCACTCATATTACATGTGTGGACCTGAAATGGACAAGGACAATAATAGCAGTAAGGGTCATCTTTAAATGGGTAGGCATTCTCATACCAATAAGGAATAGACCCCCCCACCTGCCAGGTAATTTTGTCCGAAAGCCAAGCCCCATAAGACTCACCCTGGAGGTCCGTAAAACCATCTCAGCACCTCTAAGCACCACCATTCATCTTTCATTTTCCGCTCTCCACTCTTGGTCTATCTTTACCCTCCCGATAGCCGTGGAGAACCACAGTCCACAGATTTACAGCAAGGTTGCAGCCTTATGCCTGTTTATAAAGTCCTCACTGTTCAGATAGTATGGCTGGAGCCAAATCTGCCCTTTCAGCTTTTAATGGCTGTTTTACTAATCCTATTGACTCCTATTATGCTTTTGGCTGGGTCAGAAGTGCTGTGTAACTGCTGGTTGAGGGCCACATTCACTTATAAAATGATTAGAGTGGAGAGGGCTTGGGGTTCCCAGAGCCAGTCCATTGCAGACCAGGGGGACACCCATCAGCATATAGCCACACTCCCAGCAGCAGGGGAGAGTGGGGTCACGGAGCCAGGGGTCTGGGGGGCCAGGGGGGCCAGGAATCAGGCTACACCCCAGCTGACAAGAGGCCATGCGCCACACGGCCCCCTGTCCCCACAAGGGCAAAAAGTAGTCGTCATGTTGAAGAAAATAGGGGGGGGTGACACTCTGGTTCAGCTCTCAGAGAGAGGACAGAACATGATTCCAGCTCAGAGACCAGGAGGAGGGGGGGGGCGTGAAGATAATAGGTAGAAGGATCGGTAACAAACTCTAGGGGAACAACAGGACGTGCTGTACGGTACGTGTACTGTACGGGTCATAGCCAAACTTTATAGAGTGATTGAGCAGGGCTGGAATGTGCCCATTCTTTCTCCCTATCTCAAGTGCTCCTCTATCCCTCTCACCCACCGGCCAGCCTCTGTAGCAGAGCAGTCTGGACCTCTCTCACCCACCGGCCAGCCTCCGTAGCAGAGCAGTCTGGACCTCTCTCACCCACCGGCCAGCCTCTGTAGCAGAGCAGTCTGGACCTCTCTCACCCACCGGCCAGCCTCCGTAGCAGAGCAGTCTGGACCTCTCTCACCCACCGGCCAGCCTCTGTAGCAGAGCCCAGTCTGGACCTCTCTCACCCACCGGCCAGCCTCCGTAGCAGAGCAGTCTGGACCTCTCTCACCCACCGGCCAGCCTCCGTAGCAGAGCCCAGTCTGGACCTCTCTCACCCACCGGCCAGCCTCTGTAGCAGAGCAGTCTGGACCTCTCTCACCCACCGGCCAGCCTCCGTAGCAGAGCAGTCTGGACCTCTCTCACCCACCGGCCAGCCTCCGTAGCAGAGCCCAGTCTGGACCTCTCTCACCCACCGGCCAGCCTCCGTAGCAGAGCAGTCTGGACCTCTCTCACCCACCGGCCAGCCTCCGTAGCAGAGCCCAGTCTGGACCTCTCTCACCCACCGGCCAGCCTCCGTAGCAGAGCCCAGTCTGGACCTCTCTCACCCACCGGCCAGCCTCCGTAGCAGAGCAGTCTGGACCTCTCTCAGCCTCTGTAGCAGAGCAGTCTGGACCTCTCTCAGCCTCTGTAGCAGAGCAGTCTGGACCTCTCTCAGCCTCTGTAGCAGAGCAGTCTGGACATCGCTCAGCCTCTGTAGCAGAGCAGTCTGGACCTCTCTCAGCCTCTGTAGCAGAGCAGTCGGGATCCCTGGTGGAGTGAACCATTGGGAATTTGAGTTTTTCTTATTTTATGGTGCTTAATTTCCCTAAAAACTCTTGTTTGACCAGTTCAATGACCTGAGAGAATCTTCAACAAGCCGCTGGGTTTGGATACTCCTAGTCACTCTTCGGCAATATGACAGTCTCATTGAGTTTTTGATCAGTGGAGAACAGGAAGAGGGCTTGATTTGAATCAAATATTATATTTTGTTTCTCAGGAGACTTATGGATCAGGTTTTCTAAAATGTTATTTTACCTCTTTTCATTTGACTGAGACTGTTGGCCTTTGCCCTCCTCTTTTCATTTGACTGAGACTGTTGGCCTTCGCCCTCCTCTTTTCATTTGACTGAGACTGTTGGCCTTCGCCCTCCTCTTTTCATTTGACTGAGACTGTTGGCCTTTGCCCTCCTCTTTTCATTTGACTGAGACTGTTGGCCATGCCTTTGCTCTCCTCTTTTCATTTGACTGAGACTGTTGGCCATGCCCTTCGCCCTCGTCTTTTGGGCGTTAGTGCCCTTTTTCATCATCCTGTTTCTCTTTGTGTCCCGCGCAGGAGGTAACAAGGCCAACAAGAAGACTGATGGTGTGAAGGTAGGGCTCCAGCTCCACAGGGTTCTCTTCTCACCGTGCAGTAAGCCTGGCCTGGAGGAGGACTTTTGGGGTATATTACACCCACTGTCCATGAAACATGATTTCAAAATGTGGCCGTTATTCAACATTTTGTGAAAGTTGAAAGCTATTTTCACCTTCTCTGCAAAACTGAATAAATCAAACATGCTCTTTGAAAAGGTAACATCACAGATCCAAGTAGTCAATGGGATTGTGGGAGTTTCAATGTCTGCTAATTCTCTCTGAACACACCGGCTGGCCCCACCCAAAGCGTGTCCTCCAGTCCAGTCCAGTCCCAGGACAGTACTATGAGATAGGTATCTAATGGGATTAGTGCTTTGATAGTTAATCTGTATCAAAGCCAGTAGGAGAGTCTGTCTCTTTATTTGTGTTGTTTGTGAGTGTTCCACTATTATAAGTGTGTTTCTGTAAGTTAGTCTGTGTGAGTTACTATATACATGTATCAGGGATAGGCTCCACTGGTGGAACTCCCCCAGGTCCCGCTGGGGCCTTAAGGAGCAGCCAGTCCAGTCCTGGGTGTCTGATACTGGGATTAGTGAGGCATGCTGCTGGCCACACAGCCCTGCCAGCTCTGCCTTACCAAAGACATTCCTCCCTGACCACAGCCCTGCCAACTCTGCCTTATCAAAGACATTCCTCCCTGACCACAGCCCTGCCAGCTCTGCTTTATCAAAGACATTCCTCCCTGACCACAGCCCTGCTAGCTCTGCTTTATCAAAGACATTCCTCCCTGACGACAGCCCTGCCAGCTCTGCTTTATCAAAGACATTCCTCCCTGACCACAGCCCTGCCAGCTCTGCTTTATCAAAGACATTCCTCCCTGACCACAGCCCTGCCAGCTCTTCCTTATCAAATACATTCCTCCCTGACCACAGCCCTGCCAGCTCTGCTTTATCAAAGACATTCCTCCCTGACCACAACCCTGCCAGCTCTGCTTTATCAAAGACATTCCTCCCTGACCACAACCCTGCTAGCTCTGCTTTATCAAAGACATTCCTCCCTGACGACAGCCCTGCCAGCTCTGCCTTATCAAAGACATTCCTCCCTGACCACAACCCTGCTAGCTCTGCTTTATCAAAGACATTCCTCCCTGACGACAGCCCTGCCAGCTCTGCTTTATCAAAGACATTCCTCCCTGACCACAGCCCTGCCAGCTCTGCTTTATCAAAGACATTCCTCCCTGACGACAGCCCTGCCAGCTCTGCTTTATCAAAGAGATTCCTCCCTGACGACAGCCCTGCCAGCTCTGCTTTATCAAAGACATTCCTCCCTGACCACAGCCCTGCCAGCTCTGCTTTATCAAAGACATTCCTCCCTGACGACAGCCCTGCCAGCTCTGCTTTATCAAAGACATTCCTCCCTGACGACAGCCCTGCCAGCTCTGCTTTATCAAAGACATTCCTCCCTGACGACAGCCCTGCCAGCTCTGCCTTATCAAATACATTCCTCCCTGACCACAGCCCTGCCAGCTCTGCTTTATCAAAGACATTCCTCCCTGACCACAGCCCTGCCGGGCCCAGAGGTTTCCTACACCGCCACACCACCACAAGGGCCACAACCTCCACACCACCACAACCTCCACACCACCACAACCTCCACACCGCCACACCGCCACACCACCACAACCTCCACACCGCCACACCGCCACACCACCAGAACCTCCACACCGCCACACCACCACAACCTCCACACCGCCACAACCTCCACACCACCACAACCTCCACACCGCCACACCACCACAACCTCCACACCGCCACAACCTCCACACTGCCACAACCTCCACACCGCCACACCGCCACAACCTCCACACCGCCACAACCTCCACACCGCCACAACCTCCACATCACCACAACCTCCACACCGCCACACCGCCACAACCTCCACACCGCCACACCGCCATAACCTCCACACCGCCACAACCTCCACACTGCCACACCGCCATAACCTCCACACCGCCACAACCTCCACACCGCCACAACCTCCACACCACCACAACCTCCACACCGCCACAACCTCCACACCGCCACACCGCCACAACCTCCACACCGCCACAACCTCCACACCGCCACACCGCCACAACCTCCACACCGCCACAACCTCCACACCGCCACAACCTCCACACCGCCACAACCTCCACACCGCCACAACCTCCACACCGCCACAACCTCCACACCGCCACACCGCCACAACCTCCACACCGCCACAACCTCCACACCGCCACACCGCCACAACCTCCACACCGCCACAACCTCCACACCGCCACACCGCCACAACCTCCACACCGCCACAACCTCCACACCGCCACAACCTCCACACCGCCACAACCTCCACACCGCCACAACCTCCACACCGCCACAACCTCCACACCGCCACACCGCCACAACCTCCACACCGCCACAACCTCCACACCGCCACAACCTCCACACCTCCACAACCTCCACACCTCCACAACCTCCACACCGCCACACCGCCACAACCTCCACACCACCACAACCTCCACACCACCACAACCTCCACACCACCACAACCTCCACACCACCACAATCGCCACAACTGCCACATCACCACACCGCCACAACCGCCACAACCGCCACAACCGCCACAACCGCCACACCGCCACAAGGGCCAAACCTCCTCAACCGCCACACCACCACCACCTCCACACCGCCACAACCGTCATAACACCACACCCGCCACAACCGCCACAACCGCCACAACCGCCACAACCGCCACACCGCCACAAGGGCCAAACCTCCTCAACCGCCACACCACCACCACCTCCACACCGCCACAACCGTCATACCACCACAACCGCCACACCACCACAACCGCCACACCACCACAACCGCCACACCACCACAACCTCCACATCGCCACACCGTCCTTTTACTCCCTCTGCAGCATGGAGGTGTCCCCCCCCATGCAGCATGGAGGTGTCCCTCTCCTCCCTCCGCAGCACGGAGGTGTCCCTCTCCTCCCTCCGCAGCACGGAGGTGTCCCTCTCCTCCCTCCGCAGCATGGAGGTGTCCCTCTTCTCCCTCCGCAGCACGGAGGTGTCCCTCTTCTCCCTGGCGTTTCCATCTCATCCTTTGTGTTCCTGTCTAACCTCTTCTCATTTCTCTTCCAGAAAAGGAAGTCCAGTTCCAGCGTCCAGCTGATGGTGAGTGTGATATTCCCCACCCTCTCGGCCACGCCTCTCGGCTTTCCACCTAACAGGGAAAGTGATAATAGCTTTAAAAAATCCAAACGAACCAATGAACAAGCGAATAAAGCTGTCATTCAAAATGGAGCTGGACTTTCTTTTTGTTTTTGTGTGTGACCATCCCATCTCTAATGTTGTCTAATCCCGATGCTTTTGATGATATGATATGCTCTTGGGGGTTCATTGTGGGGGTAACCCATCTCTCCTTCTCTAGGTGTTTCCCTCCCATATCTCACCCTACTCCTAACCAGCTAGACCTCAGAAATAACCAAACAGCCTGTTTTCTCTCTATTTAAGGTGCAGTCAGGGAGGCAGCTGTCTGTCTGTTGGAGGTGTGTGTGTGTGTTGTGTTTACCCGGCTCTTCCACTTCCTGGTGTGGAGAGAATACCACTTTCTATGATTGAGTGTGAATCTCTGAACCCATCTGTGTGTCCTTTCTAGGAATCCTCTGAAAGCACCAACACCACTATTGAGGACGAAGACACCAGAGGTAAGGTTCTCCCCTCCTCTCACCTCTCATCTCCTCAGCACTAGCAGTCTGGGCATGGTAATAGGACAGGGCGACAGCTGTCAGGGGGAATAGAGCTCTGCTAAACTAAACAGATATCCTACGGGGGTCATATATGTTGCACACACACACATATTGAGCTGTTGAGATATGGCTTTCTCTGGCTCAGGAAGTGATACTCGATAATGCTAAAAATAACCCTAAAACCAGCACAACACTGCTGTGGACAGGTTCACTCTTACTTCAGTTCCAGTCCATTTACATGACTGACAACCTAACAGAGGGGGAGAACAGATTCACAATCTCTGCCTTATGTTTTTCGAGAAGGGTCTACCATGACGATTGGCTACTGTGAAAACATTTCAGTTAATACAGCTATGCAAATAGCTACTGTATGGAATTCTATTTAATAGCTTGACTGAGGCAGTACTCGCATGAATGAATATGAGTAAGTCAGTTAAATAACGGCTGGTGGTGGAGTTGCATTGCTGTTGCTTATGCCAGTTTGAGCATGCGTGTTCTATGGAATGGGAATAAATAGATAGAAAGCCTGTCTTCTCTCTGTCAGTAAACCTTACACCTCTTACTAAGAGACGGGCCTGCTGTGAGGTGTAATGCTCCTCTTACTAAGAGACGAGCCTGCCGTGAGGTGTAATGCTGCTCTTACTAAGAGACGGGCCTGCCGTGAGGTGTAATGCTCCTCTTACTAAGAGACGGGCCTGCTGTGAGGTGTAATGCTCCTCTTACTAAGAGACGGGCCTGCTGTGAGGTGTAATGCTCCTCTTACTAAGAGACGGGCCTGCTGTGAAGTGTAATAGTCCTCTTACTAAGAGACGGGCCTGCTGTGAGGTGTAATAGTCCTCTTACTAAGAGACGGGCCTGCTGTGAGGTGTAATGCTCCTCTTACTAAGAGACGGGCCTGCTGTGAGGTGTAATGCTCCTCTTACTAAGAGACAGAACTGTTGTGAGGTGTAATGCACCTCTTACTAAGAGACGGGCCTGCTGTGAGGTGTAATGCACCTCTTACTAAGAGACGGGCCTGCTGTGAGGTGTAATGTACCTCTTACTAAGAGACGGGCCTGATGTGAGGTGTAATGCTCCTCTTACTAAGAGACGGGCCTGCTGTGAGGTGTAATGCTCCTCTTACTAAGAGACGGGCCTGCTGTGAGGTGTAATGCACCTCTTACTAAGAGACGGGTCTGCTGTGAGGTGTAATGCTGCTCTTACTAAGAGACGGGCCTGCTGTGAGGTGTAATGCACCTCTTACTAAGAGACGGGTCTGCTGTGAGGTGTAATGCACCTCTTACTAAGAGACGGGCCTGCTGTGAGGTGTAATGCTGCTCTTACTAAGAGACGGGCCTGCTTTGAGGTGTAATGCTGCTCTTACTAAGAGACGGGCCTGCTGTGAGGTGTAATGCTGCTCTTACTAAGAGACGGGCCTGCTGTGAGGTGTAATGCTGCTCTTACTAAGAGACGGGCCTGCTGTGAGGTGTAATGCTGCTCTTACTAAGAGACGGGCCTGCTGTGAGGTGTAATGCCCCTCTTTGACTACAGCAGCTCATTGATTTTTTGGAAACAAATGGAAACATTTCAACACTTTGTCTCCTCCTACAAGAGTGGTTCGAGAAAACGTCATTGTGCTTTCACCAGAGAGGAGGTAGATGCATGTGGCAGAGCTGCAATTAGGGCGATGCAGAGAAACTGTGTAGGTGGAGAGTGGGCGAGACGAGAGATAGAACAATGATCTCTGCAGTGGTTGAAGGTGTTGGGAGGGGGGGTGAAGGAAGGTTAGACAGAGAGAGAGAGAGAGAGAGAGCGATATGAAAGATGAAAGACTTCCTAAAGTGCATGACAAGCGATATAAACATGTGTACTAGATAATTTGCTAGCTTTGACAGTCAATCACTGGCATAGTCTCTAATAGCTACTGTATGTCAAATATCATCTGCATTCTACTGATTTCTAGGTAGCTTGAATTCTCCCAGTTCTGTATTTACTGAAGAGAAAGAGGGAGTTAGGAGGACAAACTGTGAGGATGTAACCCTCTGTGAGCGTCCCCTCTTCACCATATGCAAGGCACGACCTTGCTTTCCCAACTCTGAGCTGCAACCCAGAGCTGGTGGGAGTGAAGCTCTCTCTCTGCTGACACGGTGCATCTCTCAGTGTGGGCAGAGAACAGCCCCCTCACACTCAACAAAGCACTGAGAGGCAGCAGGCAGACACACACACACAGACAACACACACACATGCACACATCCCAGGTCTGTACAAAAGGTCTACAAAGCTAAATAAAAACTGTTGCTATACAGCAGGAACAACTCATTTATTTATTACAGTGCCAGGAATACTGCAGTCCTACAGTCCTACAGTCCTACAGTCCTACAGTCCTACAGTCCTATTCATCATGGTACTTTGTTGTCAGCAGTGCTGTGTGTCAGAGCTGTGTGCCAGAATGGTGTGTCAGAATGGTGTCAGAACGGTGTGTCAGTGTGGTGTGTCAGAGCTGTGTGCCAGAACGGTGTGTCAGAGCTGTGTGTCAGAGCTGTGTGTCAGAATGGTGTGTCAGAGCGGTGTGTCAGAACGGTGTGTCAGAACGGTGTGTCAGAACGGTGTGTCAGTGCTGTGTGTCAGTGCTGTGTGTCAGAGCTGTGTGTCAGAGCTGTGTGTCAGAGCTGTGTGTCAGAGCTGTGTGTCAGAATGGTGTGTCAGAACGGTGTGTTAGAGCGGTGTGTCAGAGCGGTGTGTCAGAACGGTGTGTCAGAACGGTGTGTCAGAGCGGTGTGTCTATGTTTCACAGTGAGGAAACAGGAGATCATCAAGGTAACAGAGCAGCTCATAGAAGCCATCAGCAATGGAGACTTTGAGAGCTACACGTAAGTAAACAGACCACATACTGCACCCATTCACTCACTGTTCACTCACTGTTCACTCACTGTTCACTCTCTGTCTTGCTGTAGAGAAGTGATAAAGAGGGATAGAAACATACGTTGGTAACGAACATGTCTTCTACTGATACAGCAGTCTGATTGGCTTAACTCAGGGTTTGTCTTAATACTTCTTATGGCTGCAATCCCGGTAATGGGATCGATAGCCAGTGAAAGTGCAGGGCGCCAAATTCAAACAACAGAAATCTCATAATTAAAATTCCTCAAACATACATGTGTTTTATACCATTTTAAGATTATCAAGGTAATCTTGTTGTTAATCCCACCAAAGTGTCCGATTTCAAATAAGCTTTTCAGCGAAAGCACCACAAACGATTATGTTAGGTCACCACCAACTCAAAGAAAAATTCTGCCATTTTTCCAGCCAAAGAGAGGAGTCACAAATAGCACAAATAGAGATCAAATTAATCACTAACCTTTGATGATCTTCATCAGATGACACTCATAGGACTTCATATTACACAATAAATATATGTCTTGTTCGATTAAGTTCATATTTGTATCCAAAAACCTCAGTTTACATTGGCGCCATGTTCAGAAATGCCTCCAAAATATCCTGAGAAATTGCAGAGAGCCACGTCAAATAACAGAAATACTCATCATAAACTTTGATGAAAGATACATGTTTTACATAGAATTAAAGATACACTTGTTCTTAATGCAAGAGCTGTGTCAGATTTCAAAAAGCTTTACGGCAAAACAAAATATTCAATAATCTGAAAACAGCGTTCAGCCACAAAAGCAAGCCATACAGTTACCCGCCCAAATTGTGCAGTCAACAAAACTCATAAATAGTATTATAAATCTTCACTTACCTTTGCTGATCTTCGTCGGAATGCACTCCCAGGACTCCCACTTCCACAAGAAATGTTTGTTTTTTCAGTAATGTCCATCATTTATGTCCAAATAGCTATTTTTTGTCACGTGTTTGGAATACAAATCCAACGTCAGAAGAGCGCATTCACTAAAACCTGACGAAATGTCCAAAAGTTCCGTAACAGTCCGTAGAAACTTGTCAAACGATGTATTGAATATATCTTTAGAATGTTTTTAATATAAATCTTGAATAACGTTCCAACCGGAGAATTACATTGACTTCAGATGAGCGATGGAACGAGCTCCCTCTTATGTGAATGCGCATGGTCAAAGCATGGTCACCTCATGGCAGTGGTGACTCATTCCTGTCTCCTTCGGCCCCGCTTCACAGTAGAGTCATCAGACAAAGTTCTACAGACTGTTGACATCTAGTGGAAGCTGTAAGAAGGGAAAACTCATCCATATCTCGGTGTAATTTCAGTGGGAGCTTGGTTGAAAATCTACCAGCCTCAGAGTTTCCACTTCCTGTTTGGATTTTTTCTCAGGTTTTTGCCTGCCATATGAGTTCTGTTATACTCACAGACATAATTCAAACAGTTTTAGAAATGTCAGAGTGTTTTCTATCCAATACTAATAATAATATGCATATATTAGCAACTATGACTGAGGAGCAGGCCGTTTACTCTGGGCACCTCTGTGCACCTTTCATCCAAGCTACTCAATACTGAGGGTTTGTCTTAACTCAGGGTTTATCTTAACTGTAACAGTGTAATTGATAACTCAGGGTTTGTCTTAACTGTAACAGTGTAATTGATAACTCAGGGTTTGTCTCAACTGTAACAGTGTAATTGATAAGTCAGTGTTTGGCTGTAGACATGAATCTAAGATGGCTTTGAGTTGGTTGTGAGGGTAGACCTCCGTAGGTCTATGTCCTTACTGATTTTACAGATAGATCCCTCCCAGTGCATGTGTCTGGGACTAAATTCTTCAAATCAAGGAGGGAGAAAACTGTCTACATGACCAATCAAGGCCATTTGGAGGCTGAACAAGTTAATACCTTGATCATGAATAGCTGTGCATACCATTCATTTGCTCCAAGACGATGCACATATGTTAAGATGTTCCGGGCTATATGTTCGTCTGGCGTTAAGCAAGCTCCTTTGCAATTTTAACCTGTTCGAAAAATGTAAGTAATTTTCCTGTGACAATGCTTGCTTGTTTTCGATTTTGTTTGATTAAAAAACAAGTCCTTAGTAGACTACGCTTACGCTACTACAGGGTAGTACGAAAGCTGGTTCAACAGCAATGCGTCTGGTATTTTTCTTATCCTGGCCATGAATTAGCCAAGTACAGTAGCCTATATCCAGAAAATATTTCTAAATGGTCTACTCGTGAGGCTTTTTTCTCAACATATTTTTGCATTATTTACATACAGTAGGCCTACCTGCAGTGCATACTCCATTCGGCTTGTATCCCTCCCCGTTTCCAAAGAGCGTCTCTTGTCCGGTTACCAAAGACACGGCCCTCCAAAAACACACTGTAAAACTATTATTATTAAGTAACTGCTTCCACAGGCTATTTTTGTGTTAACTGATTAATATAAATAAAAAATGCCCAAACTTGGCTCCAACATGAGCAAACGTAGGACAACATTTTTGTCAACTTAAAATGATGTGTTTGCTAAATATTTCTCATATGTTCATTCAACTAGAAATAATTATTTTTGCATTTCACCCCCCCCAAAAAGGCTGTGGAATAAAAACTCAGCAAAAAAAGAAATGTCATTTTTCAGGACCCTGTCTTTCAAAGATAATTCGTAAAAATCCAAATAACTTCACAGATCTTCATTGTAAAGGGTTTAAACACTGTTTCTCATGCTTGTTCAATGAACCATAATCAATTAATGAACATGCACCTGTGGAACGGTCGTTAAGACACTAACAGCTTAGACGGTAGGTTATGAAAACTTAGGACACTAAAGAGGCCTTTCTACTGACTCTGAAAAACACTAAAAGAAAGATGCCCAGGGTCCCTGCTCATCTGCGTGAATGTGCCTTAGGCATGCTGCAAGGAGGCATGAGGACTGCAGATGTGGCCAGGGCAATAAATTGCAATGTCCGTACTGTGAGACGCCTAAGACAGCGCTACAGGGAGACAGGACGGACAGCTGATCGTCCTCGCAGTGGCAGACCACGTGTAACAACACCTGGATCTGTACATCCGAACATCACACCTGAGGGACAGGTACAAGGTTGGCAACAACAACTGCCCGAGTTGCCCCAGGATGCACAATCCCTCCATCAGTGCTCAGACTGTCCGCAATAGGCTGAGAGAGGCTGGACTAAGGGCTTGTAGGCCTGTTGTAAGGCAGGTCCTCACCAGACATCACTGGCAACAACGTTGCCTATGGGCATAAACCCACCGCCGCTGGACCAGACAGGACTGGCAAAAAGTGCTCTTCACTGATGAGTCGCGGTTTTGTCTCACCAGGGGTGATGATCGGATTTGCGTTTATCGTAGAAGGAATGAGCGTTACACCGAGGCCTGTACTCTGGAGCGGGATCGATTTGGAGGTGGAGGGTCCGTCATGGTCTGGGGCGGGGTATCACAGCATCATCGGACTGAGCTTGTTGTCATTGCAGGCAATCTCAATGCTGTGCATTACAGGGAAGACATCATCCTCCCTCATGTGGTACCCTTCCTGCAGGCTCATCCTGACATGACCCTCCAGCATGACAATGCCACCAGCCATACTGCTTGTTCTGTGCGTGATTTCCTGCAAGACAGGAATGTCAGTGTTCTGCCATGGCCAGCGAAGAGCCCGGATCTCAATCCCATTGAGCACGTCTGGGACCTGTTGGATCGGAGTGTGAGGGCTATACAGAAAATAGTATTCAACATGTGCTAACCTGGGATTTGAACTTGGTTCACAGCATTCCAATCGTCCTGCTACGCCACCATATCTGTGTCTATAACTAATTACACTTGTATTGCTACACTTTGTACTTTGTACACTCAACAAAAACTGCTTTATTTATCATGTTGATTAATGATAGATTAACATTAAAACAGTAATATGCCTCCACCAACATTAGACACCTATACAGAAAAACCTAAAATTGCTTAAATAATTACATCAAATCAATGATGAGAGTATAGTCAGATTAACTGATAATTGGTGTAGACACTGTGGCATAGCAGAATGATCGGAATGCTGTGAACCAAGCGGTTATGAGTTAAAATCCCAGTTGAAGACATGTTGAATAATAATGACTATGTAAACGATCATGCACTATATAGTCAACATGTGTCAAATATGTACATTGAAAACACAATGTTAAAAGCACTCTGTGTGTGTAACTAGTTCCACCGCCTTTTTTGGGGGTAAAAGGCCAAAAATAATCATTTGTAGTTGAATTAACATATGAGACAAATTGAGCAAACGCATCATTTTTAATTGACAGTATTTTTGCCTATGTTTTCTCATGTTGGAGTTAAGTTTGGCTCAACTAAAAATCTTAAGTTCAGGTAACAAAAGTTGAGTAAACAAAAAAAAGTCTGTGGAACCAGTTACTTAATAATAATGAGTTGAAGCAACTAGATTTGTGGGTGTTTTTTAAAATAGTGTAGGCTATTCAACATGTTCAGTCCTATAAGGCCATATCAAGGGGAGGCTGAGGAAATATCTAGCTTATTGAGAACCTACCTCACACATTTATGGGAGCCTAGTATTTTTTATTTGAGGTGAAGTGCGGTAAAGTGAGGTAAAGGGCCAATTCATTGATGCCAACTACAACAATGTTGACAATCAACACTCCAAACATATTGAGCAACACTGGATATTTTTGTTGTTGTGTTACTATTACTCGTTACTGTAGCCTATGCTATTTAATAAAGTTCAGAATCAATCCACAATGGACTAGGACTAGAACATTCCGTGCCCCCCGACGAATTGGAGTTGATGACAACGCAAAGATCGTCAATAACCTACAGAACTGGAGACAAGCACATCCATGGAATGCGTTGAATGGCCAGTGAGTGGCCAAGCGCTCGTCACACTACAACTTGTTCATTCATCAAAACCCAGCCCTTTCACGGCACCGCCAGCTATTGCACTCATAATAACAGCTGTGAAAATAGCTCAAATATTTCGGACACACCCCTGGACCTATAACACTACCTCCAGCGCTTAGATTTACCATAAGTTAGGTTTGTTAAAATAGATCCCTCTGGGTGAACCATATGAATAACAAGGCCATTGTATTTCATTAAACTCTAGCTAATGCAGCTCTGAGTAAACAGTAAATGGCTATATCCCAATAGCCTATCTGAAGTGTTTGAGTAGTGTGACCCTCCCACAAGCCCACTACACGGTGCCAGATTTAGTCCTATTCAGCAGGAGTTTATCTCCAAACTTGGCATCCTGAGGGGAGTAACAACACCCCAGCTGGTCCGTCACATGTCTGTCACATCTTGGAGCACCTGTTCAAAACCAAGGGAGTAAAGTTCCCATCCAGGGCAGGAGGCATCATTTTTGCTGTGGTTGTTATAGTTCCACAGTCATGATAACGCTGTCTGCCAATTACAAAGGCCTGGAAAGAATCTGCTCCCCGCACGCTCAACCCTTTTACAACCATGCAGCGATCTGCCATGGACACAGAAAACACTGCCATTTTTCCACTGTATCGAGTCACATGTTCCAAAATACTACGTGAGCAGTAATACAGCATGGAGGGTCAGCCTCGTCCCTTCACTGAAGCATTCCAAAGAGCAGTAATACTGCATGGAGGGTCAGCCTCGTCGCTTCACTGAAGCATTCCAAAGAGCAGTAATACTGCATGGAGGGTCAGCCTCGTCCCTTCACTGAAGCATTCCAAAGAGCAGTAATACTGCATGGAGGGTCAGCCTCGTCCCTTCACTGAAGCATTCCAAAGAGCAGTAATACTGCATGGAGGGTCAGCCTCGTCGCTTCACTGAAGCATTCCAAAGAGCAGTAATACTGCATGGAGGGTCAGCCTCGTCCCTTCACTGAAGCATTCCAAAGAGCAGTAATACTGCATGGAGGGTCAGCCTCGTCCCTTCACTGAAGCATTCCAAAGAGCAGTAATACTGCATGGAGGGTCAGCCTCGTCGCTTCACTGAAGCATTCCAAAGAGCAGTAATACTGCATGGAGGGTCAGCCTCGTCCCTTCACTGAAGCATTCCAAAGAGCAGTAATACTGCATGGAGGGTCAGCCTCGTCGCTTCACTGAAGCATTCCAAAGAGCAGAAGAGAAGTTAACCCATGCTCTTTTTCTCCCCTGTTGTCTCACTGTCTCCATCCCTGACTCGTATCTCTCTCTCTCTCTCTCTCTCTCCTCTCTCTCTCTCTCTCTCTCTCTCTCTCTCTCTCTCTCTCTCTCTCTCTCTCTCTCTCTCTCTCTCTCTCTCTCTCGTGTCTCTCGTGTCTCTCTCTCTCGTGTCTCTCGTGTCTCTCTCTCTCGTGTCTCTCGTGTCTCTCTCTCTCGTGTCTCTCGTGTCTCTCTCTCTCGTGTCTCTTCCCCCTATAGTAAGATGTGTGACCCCAGTGTGACAGCGTTTGAGCCAGAAGCTCTGGGTAATCTGGTGGAAGGCCTGGACTTCCATCGCTTCTACTTTGAGAACTGTAAGTTGCATTGCTCTCTCCTTGCCTCCCTCCCTCCTACTATATCAATTTCAAAATTCGAATTTTACATTATACACAGACAGTTTCAAGCTACAGGAAACCTGTGTTGAATTGTTTGGGATATATAATCAAATCCCAGAGCTGTACACAGACAGGAGGGCTGTAAAACTCTTGCTATACAGTACTAACAACTCATTTACTTTCCCAGTGAAGGGAGAGTATACATATTATACACACTATAGTATAATTAAGCAATAAGGCACGAGGGGGTGTGGTATATAGACAATATACCACGGCTAAGGGCTGTTCTTCCTGGATACAGCCCTTAGCCGTGGTATATTGGCCATATACCACAAACCCCAGAGGTGCCATATTGCTATTATAAACTGGTTACCAATGTAAGTAAAACAGTAAAAATGCATGTTTTGTCATACCCGTGGTATATGGTCTGATATACCACAGCTGTCAGCCAATCAGCATTCAGGGCTTGAACCACCCAGTTTATAATATATATTTTGGAATATGCTTTAATAGTCCTTTAAATGTGCTCATAAGCTCTAGCTTATGGTTTTCATAATAGGTGACAAAAAATGTAATTTCTATTTCATGAGATGTGGTTAGGATTACAGGAAGTTGTGGAGAACAGAACCTTGGGGCCATTATTTGTAAGTGAATGTAGTGTTCATTAGCTCCTACAGTGGCTGCTGACTGAATGCTTTTGGCTCATTGTGATGAGTAATGGATGAACCCGCTCCGCTCTAATCCTCTCATATCAGCCACTGCTCTCCCAGCCAGAGGAAACAGCTCCAATGGGTCTGATTGGACTGATTGGGAAAATGACAGAGCAAGGAAGAGAGAAAGAGAAGAAGAGAGAAATTAAAGAAGAGAGAAATGGAGAGAAACATAATGAGAGTGAAATGAATTAACCCTTTCAAATATTAATTCTGTAAAGCATTGATAAAGGAACAGCATCATCATCAGTGAGAGAGACTATGGCATACCTAGTCATAAACCAGTGACAACTCCTGCAGTCATAGAATGACTTATTCATTGACTGACTGTTGTCTTGTGTGTATGTTACTCCTCCCCCAGTGTGGTCTAAGAACAGTAAGCCTGTCCACACCACCATCCTGAACCCCCACATCCACCTGATCGGGGAGGAAGCTGCCTGCATCGCTTACATCCGCATCACCCAGTACATCGACACCAACGGCATGCCCCGCACCGCCCAGTCTGAGGAGACACGCATCTGGCACCGCCGTGACGGCAAGTGGCAGATAGTCCACTTTCACCGCTCTGGATCACCCTCCGCCATCACCAAGTAAGCCAGTCTGGTGAGTGTCTCCTCACCTCTCCTTTACTCTCTATACTGGAAACACTCAAGTGGTGGGAGATGTATCTATTTAATATAGGCCTGCCATCTGGTGGGAGATGTAGCTATTTAATATAGGGCTGCCATCTGGTGGGAGATGTAGCTATTTAATATAGGGCTGCCATCTGGTGGGAGATGTAGATATTTAATATAGACCTGCCATCTGGTGGGAGATGTAGATATTTAATATAGACCTGCCATCTGGTGGGCAA
Organism: Salvelinus fontinalis; assembly: GCF_029448725.1. Classification (NCBI taxonomy): domain Eukaryota; kingdom Metazoa; phylum Chordata; class Actinopteri; order Salmoniformes; family Salmonidae; genus Salvelinus; species Salvelinus fontinalis. The sequence continues at coordinate 6,240,786 of NC_074674.1, forward strand.
TGTAGCTATTTAATATAGGCCTGACATCTGGTGGAAGATGTAGCTATTTAATAAAGGCCTGCCATCTGGTGGGAGATGTAGCTATTTAACATAGGCCTGCCATCAGTGGGAAATGTAGCTATTTAATATAGGCCTGACATCTGGTGGAAGATGTAGCTATTTAATAAAGGCCTGCCATCTGGTGGGAGATGTAGCTATTTAACATAGGCCTGCCATCTGGTGGGCAATGTAGCTATTTAATATAGGCCTGACATCTGGTGGAAGATGTAGCTATTTAATAAAGGCCTGCCATCTGGTGGGAGATGTAGCTATTTAATATAGGCCTGCCATCAGTGGGAAATGTAGCTATTTAATAAAGGCCTGCCATCTGGTGGGAGATGTAGCTATTTAACATAGGCCTGCCATCAGTGGGAAATGTAGCTATTTAACATAGGCCTGACATCTAGTGGGAGATGTAGCTATTTAATATAGGCCTGACATCTGGTGGGAGTTGTAGCTATTTAATAAAGGCCTGCCATCTATTGGGAGATGTAGCTATTTCATATAGGCCTGCCATCTATTGGGAGATGTAGCTATTTAATATAGGCCTGACATCTGGTGGGAGATGTAGCTATTTAATATAGGCCTGCCATCTGGTGGGAGATGTAGCTATTTAATAAAGGCCTGGTATCTGGTGGGAGATGTATCTATTTAATATAGGCCTGCCATCTGTGGGAGATGTAGCTATTTAATGTAGGCCTGCCATCTGGTGGGAGATGTAGCTATTTAATATAGGCCTGCCATCTGGTGGGAGATGTAGCTATTTAATAAAGGCCTGCCATCTATTGGGAGATGTAGCTATTTCATATAGGCCTGCTAGTACTCAATGCCAGATATTATGTAGCTGTACAGGCATGGGCTTCTTTAATAAGGATCAGTTTTCTCTTATTCCCTACTATTTGTTATTGAATGAGGTCAGGCAATCTCTCGTCTCCCCCTCTGACCCCAACTGAGCTCTTGAGCAGGAGGGTTTGAGTGAGACGTCTCTCTGAGTGACACCGGTGGGTTACCAGCCGGCTGCATGGGGACACAGAGGGACGCCCACCGACCAGCCTGAGGAACCATGAGCCCACACGCCACATCTCATCTCTTTAATTGAAATCCGTTTACGTCTCCTCTCATATCCGTCCCAAGGAAATCAAACTAACGTCACACTATGTCACGCTCTCATGTATGTACTGTATATGCTGTGTGTGTCAGGAACATTTTAGCCTTGTCATTCTATCTCTCCGCTCATTCTTCTCTGACATTCTTGGTTCTTGTCATACTACAGTACTTGGCAGAGTCACAATCAGTACAAATGGATCTATGAGTAGGATTCAATCTGTAAAATATAGCCGAGGGTAGTAGGAATACTGAGTGTGCTGATTTTTTTATAATCCCCACAAAATTTGTGAACTAGGCCTTTATTACTCCTGTTTGCAGAGCAGAGAAATCCCCCTCCCCTCAATAAAAATTGTCCTCAGGCACACCCCTCATCCACCAAAATCTCCTTATCACCCACCCCCCTAAACATCTTCCCGCGGCTCTAAAGCTCTCGCAGTAATCGGCACCTACAGTTTTCCTTCCACTTAAATGTTTTTATTCAACAATGCTCCCTCGACAATGCTCCCTCGACAATGCTCCCTCGACAATGCTCCCTCGACAATTCTCCCTCGACAATGCTCCCTCGACAATGCTCCCTCGACAATTCTCCCTCGACAATTCTCCCTCGACAATTCTCCCTCGACAATGCTCCCTCGACAATGCTCCCTCGACAATGCTCCCTCGACAATTCTCCCTCGACAATGCTCCCTCGACAATGCTCCCTCGACAATGCTCCCTCGACAATGCTCCCTCGACAATGCTTCCTCGACAATGCTCCCTCAACAATTCTCCCTCAACAATGCTCCCTCAACAATGCAGTATATTAATATTTAATAATAACATTAAAGTCCAGTCAGAAATAACATGTAATAGTAATAGTAACATAAAAATGTACATAATTGAGCATAATACTGTATGTGGGAGAGCATCAAAGCACTTCTTTAGGTTCTTCCAATGAGGACTGAGGGTATATACCATATATCTTCCTCACTTTTTATTGTTGTCAATACAAACCCCCCCTTGCTTGTTAGAGCAGTTGAACTTACTTGCAGCGGACAGTGTAAACTACAGTATTCTGCCTACTTCAGAGTAAGAAGCAATTTACAGAAGACCACTAACACTGCACAGGATTTTCTGCAATAAGTTAGATTGGTGTTTTTATACTAAATAGTGTGTTCTTCTGATATAGATTGGTTGTGGATTAAAAAAAACGACAATTCATTTTAGTGACTTTGTTTTATTGATGTCCCATTCCCTCTATTTCGTCACTTTCCAGTGTTAACATCACTGTTTATTGCATGCAAGTGTATAAATGAGCTTTGGATCTCTCTGCTTGTGTTTCTAGTTCTCAAATTTGTCAAATGTGATATTTCAGATGTACTCTCAGAGATGTATAAATAATTGTATCTTTTTACTGTTTGAAGAATGTCATAACGGGACAAATAAGAACCCGATATCACCTCTAAACTGCAGTATGTGTTTCCCTGTGTGTTAACAATAAATGCCTCACAGAATATTTGATTGTGCGTTGAAAAACTGCCAGAATTGAATTTGATTTAAACAAAACGTGTTTACTATTGGCAGTTCAACAGAGATTTATATCAAACTTTGTACTGTAAAGCAATTTGTGAAAAATCTGCTGAATACGACAAACAAATCTTTTCCTCAACATATTTGATAGAAAAGGATAAAAGAAGAACCACAATAGCCAAATCCTCTGTGTGCTTTCTAGAACTGATTCTACAGATTCTATACTTGTTTTATACATAGTCTAGTATTTTCGTGTAAATGGCCAGACCTACAGCCTACTGCTGTAAAACAGCATAAGAACTTCCATTACACTGCTGCTCTGATGTTGCTGTTTCTTTCCGGGCACCATTGAACGGAGCACATTGAGGACCTTATGCTACTGTATAGGAGCTATTGTAGGATTTATGTTATTCTGGATATGAGACGCTTTCTTTATATTATTCTAGATATGAGACGCTTTCTTTATATTATTCTGGATATGAGACGCTTTCTTTATATTATTCTGGATATGTGGCGCTTTATTTCAGTATATTATTCTGGATATGAGATGCTTTCTTTATATTATTCTGGATATGTGGCGCTTTATTTCAGTATATTATTCTGGTTATGTGACGATTTCATTTTAGTATTCTGGATATGTGACGCTTTTTTATTATTCTGGATATATGACGCTTTTTGTTATTCTGCATATATGCTTTCTTTCCTTTGAAGCATGCGAGTTTGTAATGTGCTCGAAGTTAATGTGTCTGTTTTTGAAAATTATTTTCTGAAGGGTCAAAGTCATCATTTGCAATTGTTATATAATATACTGTGAATGTGGGTCTGTAAATAAAAACATTATAATGATAAGGTATTCCAAAAATGTTTGTAATATTTTTCTATATTTTACATTTTATTTGACCTTTATTTAACTAGACAATCAATCAAATGTATTTATGAAACCCTTTTTACATCAGATGTCACAAAGTGCTGTACAGAAACCCAGCCTAAATCCCCAACCAGCAAGCAATGCAGATGTAGAAGCACGGTGGCTGGGAAAAACTCCCTAGAAAGGCCAGAACCTAGGAAGAAACCTAGAGAGGAACCAGGCTATGAGGGGTGGCCAGTCCTCTTCTGGCTGTGCCGGGTGGAGATTATAACAGAACATGGCCAAGATGTTCAAACGTTCATAGATGACCAGCAGGGTCAGATAATAATAACCACAGTGGTTGTAGAGGGCAACAGGTCAGCACCTCAGGAGTAAATGTCAGTTGGCTTTTCATAGCCGATCATTCAGAGAGAGTCCAAAACAGCAGGTCCGGCACAAGGTAGCTCGTCCAGTGAACATGTCAGGGTTCCATAGCTACAGGCAGAATAGTTGAAACTGGATCAGCAGCATGACCATGGTCCAGGTCCTCCGAGAGAAGAGAGAGCGAGAAAGAGAGAGAAAAAGAGAGAGAATCAGAGAAAAAGAGAGAGAGATAATTAGAGGGAGCATATTTAAATTCACACAGGACACCGGATAAGACAGGAGAAATACTCCAGATATAACAGACTGACTCTAGCCCCCCGACACATAAACTATTGCATCATACTACATACTGGAGGCTGAGACAGGAGGGGTCGAGAGACACTGTGGCCCCATCCGACGATACCCCCGGACTGGGCCAAACAGGCAGGATATAACCCCACCCACTTTGCCAAAGCACATCCCCCACACCCCTAGAGGGATATTTTCAACCACCAACCTACTATCCTGAGACAAGGCCGAGTATAGCCCACGAAGATCTCCCCCACGGCACGAACCCGAGGCGGGCGCCAACCCAGACAGGAAGATCACGTCAGTTACTCAACCCACTCAAGTGGGGCACCCTTCCTAAGGATGGCATGGAAGAGCACCAGTAAGCCAGTGACTCAGCCCCGTAATAGGGTTAGAGACAGAGAAACCCAGTGGAAAGAGGGGAACCAGCCAGGCAGAGACAGCAAGGGTGGTTCGTCGCTCCAGTACCTTTCCGTTCACCTTCACACTCCTGGGGCAGACTACACTCAACCATAGAACCTACTGAAGAGATGAGTCTTCAATAAAGACTTAAAGGTTGAGACCGAGTCTGCGTCTCTCACATGGATGAGCAGACCATTCCATAAAAATGGAGCTCTATAGGAGAAAGCCCTGCCTCCAGCTGTTTGCTTAGAATTTCTTGGGACAGTAAGGTGGCCTGCGTCTTGTGACCATAGCGTACGTGTAGGTATGTACGGCAGGACCAAATCGGAAAGATACGTAGGAGCAAGCCCATGTAATGCTTTGTAGGTTAGCAGTAAAACCTTGAAATCAGCCCTTGCCTTAACAGGAAGCCAGTGTAGAGAGGCTTGAACTGGAGTAATATGATCAAATGTTTTGGTCCTAGTCAAGATTCTAGCAGCCGTGTTTATCACTAACTGAAGTTTATTTTGTGCTTTTTCCGGGTAGCCAGAAAGTAGAGCATCGCAGTAGTCTAATCTAGATGTGACAAAAGCATGGATACATTTTTCTGGATCATTTTTGGACAGAAAGTTTCAGATTTTTGCAATGTTACGAAGATTGAAAAAAGCTGTCCTTGAAATACCCCTAGCACAGAGATGCAGTGCCTTAGACCGCTGCCTCACTCGGGAGCCCCTTTTTAAGTTATCAGTTTTAGTAATGCTATCTATAAGTCTTTAATCATAGTATTATAAATTATTGAATTGATTTGATTATGATGACACTTTCCTGTTGCTGTGGAAGAATTGTACAACTTTCTGTTGGCTGGGTTCCCGGCTTGTGCCATTAAACCCCTGCAACTTATCAAAAACGCTACAACCCGTCTGGTGTTCAACCTTCCCAAGTTCTCCCATGTCACATTCACTACAAGACCACGGTACTTGCCTACGGAGCAGCAAGAGGAACTGCCTCTCCCTACCTACTGGTTCTGCTTAAACCCTACAACCCAACCTGAGTTCTTCATTCTGACACCTCTGGTCTCTTGGCCGTCCCACCCCTTTGGGAGGGCAGCTCCCGCTCAGCCCAGTCCAAGCTCTTCTCTGTCCTGGCACCCCAATGGCAGAACTAATTTCCCCTGAAGCTACAGTTGAAGTCGTAAGTTTACATCTTAGCCAAATACATTGAAACTTAGTTTTTCACAATTCCTGACATTTAATCCTAGTAAAAATGTCCTGTTTTAGGTCAGTTAGGATCACCACTTTATTTTAAGAATGTGAAATGTCAGAATAATAGTAAAGATAATTATTTATTTCAGCTTTTATTTCGTTCATCACATTCCCAGTGGGTCAGAAGTTTACATTCACTCAATTAGTATTTGGTAGCATTGCCTTTACATTGTTTAACTTGGGTCAAACATTTTGTGACCAAGCTTTAAGCTTCCACAATAAGTTGGGTGAATTTTGGCCCATTCCTCCTGACAGAGCTGGTGTAACTGATTCAGGTTTGTAGGCCTCCTTGCTCGCACTCGCTTTTTCAGTTCTGCCCACACATTTTCTATAGGATTGAGGTCAGGGCTTTGTGATGGCCATTCCAATACCTTGACTTAGTTGTCCTTAAGCCATTTTGCCACAACTTTGGAAGTATGCTAGGGGTCATTGTGCATTTGGAAGACCCATTTGCGACCAAGCTTTAACTTTCTGACTGATGTCTTGAGATGTTGCTTCAATATATCCACATCATTTACCTGTATGATGCCATCTATTTTGTGAAGTGCACCAGTCCCTCCTGCAGCAAAGCACCCCCACAACATGATGCTGCCACCCCCGTGCTTCATAGTTGGGATGGTGTTCTTCGGCTTGCAAGCGTCCCCCTTTTCTTCCAAACATAACGGGGGTCCTTGTGGCCAAACAGTTCTATTTTTGTTTCATCAGACCCGAGGACATTTGTCCAAACAATGTGCAGTTGCAAACCGTAGTCTGGCTTTTTTTATGGCGGTTTTGGAGCAGTGGCTTCTTCCTTGCTGAACGGCCTTTCAGGTTATGTCGATATAGGACTCGTTTTACTGTGGATATAGATACTTTTGTACCCGTTTCCTCCAGCATCTTCACAAGGTCCTTTGCTGTTGTTCTGGGATTGATTTGCACTTTTCACACCAAATTACGTTCACCTCTAGGAGACAGAACGCGTCTCCTTCCTGACCAGTATGACGGCTGCGTGGTCCCATTGTGTTTATACTTGCGTACTATTGTTTGTACAGATGAACGTGGTACCTTCTAGCGTTTGGAAATTACTTCCAAGGATGAACCAGACTTGTGGAGGTCTACAATTTTTTTTCTGAGGTCTTGGCTGATTTGTTTTGATTTTCCTATGATGTCAAGCAAAGAGTCACTGAGTTTGAAGGTAGGCCTTGAAATAAATCCACAGGTACACTTCCAACTGACTCAAATTATGTCAATTAGCCTATCAGAAGCTTCTAAAGCCATGACATAATTTTCTGGAATTTTGCAAGCTGTTTAAAGGCACATACTTAGTGTATGTAAACTTCTGACCCACTGGAATTGTGAAACAGTGAATTATAAGTGAAATAATCTGTCTGTAAACAATTGTTGGAAAAATTACTTGTGGCATTTATTTTATTTTTTTATTATTTTTTTATTTCACCTTTATTTAACCAGGTAGGCAGGTTGAGATCTAGTTCTCATTTTCAACTGCGACCTGGCCAAGATAAAGCAAAGCAGTGCGACACAAACAACAACACAGCATTACACATGGAATAAACAAACATACAGTCAATAATACAATAGAGAAAAAAAAGTTTATATACAGTGTGTGCGAATGAGGTAAGATGATAAATAGGCCATAGTGGCAAAATAATTACAATTTAGCAATTAAACACTGGAGTGATAGATGTGCAGAAGATGAATGTGCAAGTAGAGATACTGGGGTGCAAAGGAGCAAAAACATAAAAAAATAACAGTATGAAGATGAGGTAGTTGGATGGGCTATTTACAGATGGGCTATGTACAGGTGCAGTGATCTGTGAGGTGCTCTGACAGCTGGTGCTTAAAGTTAGTGGGAGATATGGGTCTCCAGTTTCAGTGATTTTTGCAATTCGTTCCAGTCATTGGCAGCAGAGAACTGGAAGGAAAGGCGGCCAAACAAGGAATTGGCTTTGGAGGTGACCAGTGAAATATACCTGCTGGAGCACGTGCTATGGGTGGGTGCTGCTATGGTGACCAGTGAGCTGAGATAGGGCGGGGCTTTACCTAGCAAAAACGTATAGATGACCTGGAGCCAGTGGGTTTAGCGGCGAACATGAAGCGAGGGCCAGCCAACGAGAGCATTGAGGTCGCAGTGGTGGGTAGTATGTGGGGCTTTGGTGACAAAACGGATGGCACTGTGATAGACCATCCAATTTGTTGAGTAGAGTGTTGGAGGCTATTTTGTAAATGACATCGCCGAAGTCAAGGATCGGCAGGACAGTCAGTTTTACAAGGATATGTTTGGCGGCATGAGTGAATGATGCTTTGTTGCGAAATAGGAAGCCGATTCTAGATTTAATTTTGGATTGGAGATGCTTAATGTGAGTCTGGAAGGAGAGTTTACAGTCTAACCAGGCACCTAGGTATTTGTAGTTGTCCACATATTCTAAGTCAGAACCGTCCAGAGTAGTGATGCTAGTCGGGCGAGCAGATGCGGGCAGCGATCTGTTGAAGAGCATGCATTTAGTTTTACTTGCATTTAAGAGCAGTCGGAGGCCACGGAACGAGAGTTGTATGGCATTGAAGCTCATTAGGAGGTTTGTCAACACAGTGTCCAAAGAAGGGCCAGAAGTATACCGAATGGTGTTGTCTGCGTAGAGGTGGATCAGAGAATCACCAGCAACAAGAGCGACATCATTGATATATACAGAGAAGAGAGTCAGCCCGAGAATTGAACGCTGTGGCACCCCCATTGAGACTGCCAGAGGTGCGGACAACAGGCCCTTCGATTTGACACACTGAACTCTTTATGAGAAGTTGTTGGTGAACCAGGCGAGGAAGTCATTTGAGAAACTGTTGAGTCTGCAGATAAGAATGTGGTGATTGACAGAGTCGAAAGCCTTGGCCAGGTCAATGAATACAGCTGTACAGTATTGTCTCTTATCGATGGCGGTTATGACCAGCTCGGAAACCAGATTGCATAGCGGAGAATGTACGGTGTGATTTGAAATGGTCGGTGATCTGTTTGTTAACTTGGCTTTCGTACCTTAGAAAGGCAGGGTAGGATAGATATAGGTCTGTAGCAGTTTGGGTTTAGAGTGTCTCCCCCTTTGAAGAGGGTGATGACCATGGCAGCTTTCCATTCTCTGGGGATTTCAGACGATACGAAAGAAAGGTTAAACAGGCTTGTTATAGGGGTTGCAACAATTTCGGCTGATAATTTTAGAAAAGAGGGTCCAGATTGTCTAGCCCTGCTGATTTGTAGGGGTCCAGATTTTGCAGCTCTTTCAGAACATCAGCTATCTGAATTTGGGTGAAGGAGAAATGGGGAGGCTTGGGGAAGTTGCTGTAGGGGGTGCAGGGCTGTTGGCCAGGGTAGGGGTGGCCAGGTAGAAAGCATGGCCAGCCATAGAGAAATGCTTATTGAAATTCTCAATGATTGTGGATTTATTGGTGGTGACAGTGTTTCCTAGCCTCAATGCAGTGGGCAGCTGGGAGGAGGTGATCTTATTCTCCATGGACTTTACAGTGTCCCAGAACTTTTTGGAGTTTGTGCTGCAGGGTGCAAATTTCTGTTTGAGAAAGTTAGCCGTTGCTTTCCTAACTGCCTGTGTATATTTTTTCCTAACTTCCCTGAACAGTTGCATAATGCAGGGGCTTTTTGATGCTAATGCCTTACACCACAGGATGTTCTTGTGCTGGTCAAGGGCAGTCAGGTCTGGAGTGAACCACGGGCTATATCTGTTCCTGGTCCTACATTTTTTGAATGGGCATGCTTATTTAAGATGGCGAGGAAAGCACTTTTAAAGAATAACCAGGCATCCTCTACTGACGGAATGAGGTCAATATCCTTCCAGGATACCCGGGCCAGGTCGATTAGAAAGGCCTGCTCGCTGAAGTGTTGTCGGGAGTGTTTGACTGTGATGAGGGGTGGTCGTTTGACCGCAGACCCATTACGGACGCAAGCAATGAGGCAGTGATCGCTGAGATCCTGGTTGAAGACAGCAGCGGTGTATTTGAGGGCAGGTTGGTTAGGATGATATCTATGAGGGTGCCTGTGTTTACGGATTTGCACAAAGTAGATGTCCTAACTGACTTGCCAAAACTATAGTTTGTTAACAAGAAATTTAAAACAAGTTTTAATGACTCCAACCTAAGTGTATGTAAACTTCCGACTTCAACTGTATATCATGAGATAAAAGATGATGGATATTAGGCTATATTCTGACATTATTATATAAGAGCATTGAAGATAAATCACAATCAGTTCAACAAATTATAGAGCAAGTTAACCAGCAGTTTTACATCCATTTTCAACATCAATGATCAGCTAATAGTCTACCCTCTTTTCCTGATGTCAATCATGTCTTTAGGAGGCACTGTAACTAGCTTGCTAACAATTTATGATGACTGTGTGTGTTGTTGCAGAAATAAATGTAAAATGTAAACAGTTCGCTACAGAGGCAGGGGGGGTTTGAGCTCCTGGCCCCTGACAGGTCTGGGCACGGCCCTGCAGAGAGACATCAGGTCAGAAGAGCTCTGCATCACCTAAACTAATTTCTTTCCAAATGGACAATAATGCCTCTGGACTTCCCTACTGGTGTTAAGTGTGTCTTTGACCACATAAGTGGACTTGTAACCGGTTAGGTTTCAGTTGATGTATATTTAATCTGTACATGTCATAGGACCTTTTTACTATGGTACATGCTTATACATACTGATATGTGCTAGGAATTCATGACTGGGTCCTAGCCATTTTACTTACTCCTGTTTATCTGGTCTTCATGACATCGTTTATGTGTGTTTTAGCAATTCAGGCCATGAAGTAAAATCTCTCTGGGTCAAGATGGCTGCCAGTCAGTCATTGTCCACTGTCTGCTGGTATGGTTGTGTGATACAGTACACAATAACTTCAAGTAGAGGCTGATCATTTTGGGTGATCATCATGTCCAGGTCATCATGTCCCGGTCACTTGCTAGCTACATCCAAAATGTTGTGGGGCACAGGGGAGGGTCGTGTGTTTTCCCCTGGTTTTACATTCAGTCTTTTGCAGGTTTAACTGTATAATTTCTTCAATCCAAGCCAGAATTCCTCATCTGCTCGCATGTGCCTGTCAAAAGAGACTCTACTCGAAGTTATTGTGTACTGTATCACACAACCATACCAGCAGACAGTCAAAGAGAGACCATAAAAGTAAAATGATTGAGCATACAGTATACTTACTTTGCATAAAACTAATGTGACGTTTCATGCCCTTTTTGATAACATCATACAAACAAACATTTAAAGTAGTCCTAAGGAAAACATAACTAGGAAGACACTGACGTTATAGGAATAGTAACATTATGGGCATTCAGGTTAAAACATGTGTTTATACTGTGAGTCTAATTATTGCCCTTTCAGTTGTTGTCTGGAAGCTATAAATGAAAGGTGTGTCAGCTGACCTCCACATGTCTTAAGATAGAGTGTGGTCACTGAGCAGAGGTCAAACTAACATCACAAACTGAAGCTCAAACTGTTTTCACATGGTAGAGGAGAGGATGTATGATAGGTATGAGAGCCTATCATTTCTAAAATACATCTAGAGCATTTGTCATCCATTCAGTTTGAGAAGTCAACTTTGACATTTTCACATTGGTCAGTGAATGCATTAAGACGTTTCCTACCAAATGAATGTGTAATTAGATGATTGAATGTGTAATTAGATGATTGAATGTGTAATTAGATGATTGAATGTGTAATTAGATGATTGAATGTGTAATTAGATGATTGAATGTGTAATTAGATGATTGAATGTGTAATTAGATGATTGAATGTGTAATTAGATGATTGAATGTGTAATTAGATGATTGAATGTGTAATTAGATGATTGAATGTGTAATTAGATGATTGAATGTGATGACCCACATCAGATGTTGATATTTGTGGAATATGATTGATCTTTCAAAAATCATACACTTACAGTGCATTAGGAAAAGTATTCTGATCCCTTGACTTTTTCAACATTTTGTTATGTTATGTAGCAATTTAATATAGGCCTGCTATCTGGTGGGAGATGTAGCAATGTAATATAGGCCTGCTATCTGGTGGGAGATGTAGCAATGTAATATAGGCCTGCTATCTGGTGGGAGATGTAGCAATGTAATATAGGCCTGCTATCTGGTGGGAGATGTAGCAATTTAATATAGGCCTGCTATCTGGTGGGAGATGTAACAATTTAATATAGGCCTGCTATCTGGTGGGAGATGTAGCTGTTTAATATTGGCCTGCTATCTGGTGGGAGATGTAGCTGTTTAATATAGGCCTGCTCTCTGATGGAAGATGTGGTATTTAATATAGGCCTACCATTTAGTGGGAAAAGTAACAATTTAATATAGGCCTGCTATCTGGTGGGAGATGTAAGCAATTTAATATAGGCCTGCTATCTGGTGGAAGATGTAGCTATTTAATATAGGCCTGCTATTTAATCTAGGCCTGCCGTCTGGTGGGAGATGTAGCTATTTAATATAGGCCTGCCATCTAGTGGGAGATATAGCTATTTAATATAGGCCTGCCATCTGGTGGGAGATGTATCTATTTAATATAGGCCTGCCATCTAGTGGGAGATATAGCTATTTAATATAGGCCTGCCATCTAGTGGGAGATATAGCTATTTAATATAGGCCTGCCATCTGGTGGGAGATGTATCTATTTAATATAGGCCTGCTATTTAATCTAGGCCTGCCGTCTGGTGGGAGATGTAGCTATTTAATATAGGCCTGCCGTCTGGTGGGAGATGTAGCTATTTAATATAGGCCTGCCGTCTAGTGGGAGATGTAGCAATTTAATATAGGCCTGCTATCTGATGGGAGATGTAGCTATTTAATATAGGCCTGCCGTCTGGTGGGAGATGTAGCTATTTAAAATAGGCCTGACATCTGGTGGGAGATGTAGCTATTTAATATAGGCCTGGTATCTGTTGGGAGATGTAGATATTTAATATAGGCCTGCTATCTGTTGGGAGATGTAGCTATTTAATATAGGCCTGCCATCTGTTGGGAGATGTAGCTATTTAATATAGGCCTGTCATCTGGTGGGAGTTGTAGCTATTTAATATAGGCCTGCTATCTGTTGGGAGATGTAGCTATTTAATATAGGCCTGCTATCTGTTGGGAGATGTAGCTATTTAATATAGGCCTGCTATCTGGTGGGAGATGTAGCTATTTAATATAGGCCTGCTATCTGTTGGGAGATGTAGCTATTTAATATAGGCCTGCTATCTGTTGGGAGATGTAGCTATTTAATATAGGCCTGCTATCTGGTGGGAGATGTAGCTATTTAATATAGGCCTGCTATCTGTTGGGAGATGTATCTATTTAATATAGGCCTGCCATCTGGTGGGAGTTGTAGCTATTTAATATAGGCCTGCCATCTGGTGGAAGATGTAGCAATTTCATGTAGGCCTGCTATCTGGTGGGAGATGTAGCAATTTAATATAGGCCTGCTATCTGGTGGGAGATGTAGCAATTTAATATAGGCCTGCTATCTGGTGGGAGATGTAGCAATTTTATTATAGGCCTGCTATCTGGTGGGAGATGTAGCAACTTCCTGTAGAACTGCCATCTGGTGGGAGATGAATTATGCCATCTATTTGGAGATTTTGCTATTTAATATAGGCCTGCCGTCTGGTGGGAGATGTAGCTATTTAATATAGGCCTGACATCTAATGGGAGATGTAGCTATTTAATATAGGCCTGCCGTCTGGTGGGAGATGTAGCTATTTAATAAAGGCCTGCCGTCTGGTGGGAGATGTAGCTATTTAATATAGGCCTGCCGTCTAGTGGGAGATGTAGCTATTTAATATAGGCCTGCCGTCTAGTGGGAGATGTAGCTATTTAATATAGGCCTGCCGTCTGGTGGGAGATGTAGCAATTTAATATAGGCCTGCCATCTGGTGGGAGATGTAGCTATTTAATATAGGCCTGCCGTCTAGTGGGAGATGTAGCTATTTAATATAGGCCTGCCATCTGGTGGGAGATGTAGCTATTTAATATAGGCCTGCCATCTGGTGGGAGATGTAGCAATTTAATATAGGCCTGCCATCTGGTGGGAGATGTAGCTATTTAATATAGGCCTGCCGTCTAGTGGGAGATGTAGCTATTTAATAAAGGCCTGCCGTCTGGTGGGAGATGTAGCTATTTCATGTAGGGTCAGTTTAAAATATTTTTCACCTCTCGTTGGCCCGTTTCTGAGTGCCACCGGTGGGTGATCAGCTGGCTGCGTGGGGACAGAGGGAAATCCACCAATTGGCCTGAGGAACCACGAGCCCGCCCTCCGCATCTCATCTCTTTACTTGAAATCAGTTTACGCCTCCTCTCAACTCTGTCACAAGTAAATCGCATTGACGTCCACCATCCCCCGACAAAAATGATCCTGAGCACCACCCCTCGTCTACCAAAAACACCACAGCACCACCCCTCGTCTACCAAAAACACCACAGCACCACCCCTCGTCTACTAAAAACACCACAGCACCACCCCTCGTCTACCAAAAACACCACAGCACCACCCCTCGTCTACCAAAAACACCACAGCACCACCCCTCGTCTACCAAAAACACCACAGCACCACCCCTCGTCTACCAAAAACACCACAGCACCACCCCTCGTCTACCAAAAACACCACAGCACCACCCTTCAACATCTTCTGATGCTCTAAAGCACTTGCAGTAATAGCCACCTACAGTTCTTACACTTGACTTAAGTCAGTTAGACTTACAGTACGACATACCGCTGCACACACCCATACAGTTTATTCTCTGAACCCAGACATGAAATCTATGATGGACACATTAAAGATGAACCATGTATCCTTGAAGCAGAATTATAATGCAAAAAATATCTATTTATTAACTTTAAACACACTGCATTATGAAAGTGGGCAATCATTTTCAGAGCGTGAAATGTTATTGTTGATTATGAATGTCTTATGGAGTGTTCCAGAGTTGATAATCCACTACCACATGATCATGGCGCCTCAAGAGCACATTTAACATAGACAACAGAGGAAACCATGCTTTCCCCTAACAGGTTTAAATTATTAAATGGCTGACTGATGGTCTGAATAGTCTCTTACCTCATGTGATGATATGACTAGGGCAGCAAACTGCCATTTCTTTGCTTCGATACCATACACAAATACATGGTAACATGTTGTTGAAACAGGTATATTTAACATGGTTACTCAAATACAATTTTATTAGTCATTTACACAGTTTACAGCAGGTATAAAATGTGCAGTGATATGCCTATGTGCTAACTCCCTCAACACCGTAAGGGGCTTAATACAGTTGTATCCCAGCCCCTAGGGTGTACTCTGGTCAAGCCCATGGTGTATTCAACAGAGTCCCTAAAGAAATCCACTTGAGCTATTAATGATGTTGCACTGCCTAGGGGTTCCACTAGATGTCAACCATCAATAGAAATTATAATGAGACTTCTATGATGTTGTGGGAGAGAATGAGAGCAGAATCAGTCAGGTGTCCATCAAGCAGCCATTTCCTGATCATGCTTTTTCTTCTTGGAAGCCACTGACGTTCCATTGCTCACGAAGAGAACAAAGAATACTCCGGTTGGAACTTTATTGAAGCTATATGTTAAAAACATCCTAATGATTGATTCAGGACTTAGTTTGAAATGTTTCTTCGACCGGTAATATCACATTTTGAAGTTTTTGTCCGATATAAAGCTGACCAGAATTAGCGTTTGGACATGTTTACCAAACGTGCTAACAATTGGACATAAATAACAGATTTTTTCGAACAAAACAAACATTTATTGTGGACCTGGGATTCCTGGTGTGCTTTCTGATGTAGATCAAAGGTAAGGGAATATTTATCATATATTTTATTGTTTATGGTGACGCCATCTTTGCAGCTGTGGTATTTTACTTTAGAGCGCCGTCTCAGATTATAGCGTGCATTTCTTTTTCCGTAAAGTTTTTTTGAAATCTGACACAGCGGTTGCATTAAGGAGAGGTATATCTATAATTCAATGTGTATAACTTGTATTATCATCTATATTTATGATGAGTATTTATGTTGAAACGATGGGCTATGCAAAGTCACTTGATGTTTTTGCAACTAGTGAATCTAGTCGCCTCAATGTAAACTCTGATTTTTTGATATAAATATGAATTTAATCAAACAAAACATGCATTATTGTGTAACATGAAGTCCTATGAGTGTCATCTGATGAAAATAATCAAAGGTTAGTGATTATTTTTATCTCTTCTGGTTTTTGACGCTATCTATGGCTGGAAAAAATGGCTATGCTTATTGTGGTTTGGTGGTGACCCAACATAATCGTTTGTAGTGCTTTCACTGAAAAGCCTATTTGAAATCGGACACTTTGGTGTGATTAACAACAAGATTACCTTTTAAAATTATATAAGACACATGAATGTCTGAGGAATTTTAATTATGAGATTTCTGTTGTTTTGAATTTGGCGCCCTGCAATGGACTGGATGTTGTCATATCGGTCCCGTTACCGGGACTGCAGCCATAAGAAGTTTTAACTTCTTCAGGCTGCAGGGTGAATATTGAAAAAAATGGAAAATATGTGCACATTTTCAAACAGCCTCTTAAGAAATTTTTGATTTTACAATATGCATATATTTACTACTATTGGATAGATAACAGTCTATAGTTTCTAAAAACGTTTGAATTATTTCTCTAAGTGGAACAGAACTATTTTTACAGCCATTTTCCCAGACGAATTGAGATTTCCAAAATGCGATGTGTCTCTTTAAGACCTTGTCTATACAAGGTCATGACACTTAGGACCGTAGAAACACGTCATACGCCTTCATCTGGGTGTAATGCGGAAGTGAGAGTTGAAAGGAGTCGAATATCTCTTCCATGGACTGAATACCACATCTTCTTGTGAGACCTGCGCAGTTTAATTTTTTTTCCGGGCGCGAGGCAGAATCTGGACTCGGCTCCTGGAATCCGCTCGCTAAAGGTGAATATGACCTCTGCCTACGATATTATTTGATACATGTCACAATCATCCTAAAGTATGTTTTTTCAATATACTTTAATTATATTATTGCAATTTATTCTGGACTTTAGATGTCATGCGACGGAAGAATTTTTTGAAGAAAGACAGATTAGCGCCGCACGGCCGTTGTGCTTGCTAACCAAAGAGGGAAATATTTCGTTCTGGAACCCAACTAAAGACTTTACTGGACAATGGACCCCGTTACAACATTCTGATGGAAGATCAACAAAGATAAGGACCCAATTTGGGATGCTTTTTCATATATCTGTCAAACTGTGCTATGCTAGCGCTTGACTAGAATCAATGCTGCCGTATGCTAGCTAATGTTGTAAGCTAATATTACGATATATTGTGTTTTCGCTGTAAAACACTTCAAAAATCGGAAATATTGGCTCTATTCACACGATATTTGTCTTTCATTAGCTATCCACCATATGTTTTTCTGAAATGTTTTATGAGGTGTAATTAGTAGTTGACGTTGGTGTCTGTATTTTCTCTGGCTACTCCCGTCTGATTTCAGACTGTAGCAATGATGGGAGCAGTAATGTAAAACTGATTTATAGCTAAAATATGCACATTTAATGAACAAAACATAGATTTATTGTGTAACATGTTATAGGACTGTCATCTGAGGTAGTTTTTTCTAGGTTCTTTAGGTTGGTTTTAGGTTATTTAGGTTAGCTTGTGCATGCTACTTGAATCATAATTCATACATCATAATCATAATCATACGTGTCTGTCCACTTTTGTATTTGGTGGTGAGCTAACATAAATATATGTGGTGTTTTCTCTGTAAAACATTTAAAAATTCGGACATGTTGGCTGGATTGACAAGATGTTTATCTTTCAAATGCTGTATTGGACTTGTTAATGTGTGAAAGTTAAATATTTTTTTTAAATAGCTTTTGAATTTCGCGCCCTGCACATGAGCTGGATGTTGTCATATTTGTACCGACGTCGGGAGAGCCCGCCTAACAGGTTAAGACTTTGTGTTGATTACAGGGCTCCGGGCAGCCGAGCGGAAATGGAGGAAAACTCGCCTCCCTGCGGACCTGGCATCCTTTCACTCCCTCCTCTCTACATTTTCCTCTTCTCTCTCTGCTGCTAAAGCCACTTTCTACCACTCTAAATTCCAAGCATCTGCCTCTAACCCTAGGAAGCTCTTTGCCACCTTCTCCTCCCTCCTGAATCCTCCTCCCCCTCCCCCCCCCTCCTCCCTCTCTGCAGACGACTTCGTCAACCATTTTGAAAAGAAGGTCGACGACATCCGATCCTCGTTTGCTAAGTCAAACGACACCGCTGGTTCTGCTCACACTGCCCTACCCTGTGCCTTGACCTCTTTCTCTCCTCTCTCTCCAGATGAAATCTCGCGTCTTGTGACGGCCGGCCGCCCAACAACCTGCCCGCTTGACCCTATCCCCTCCTCTCTTCTCCAGACCATTTCCGGAGACCTTCTCCCTTACCTCACCTCGCTCATCAACTCATCCCTGACCGCTGGCTACGTCCCTTCCGTCTTCAAGAGAGCGAGAGTTGCACCCCTTCTGAAGAAACCTACACTCGATCCCTCCGATGTCAACAACTACAGACCAGTATCCCTTCTTTCTTTTCTCTCCAAAACTCTTGAACGTGCCGTCCTTGGCCAGCTCTCCTGCTATCTCTCTCAGAATGACCTTCTTGATCCAAATCAGTCAGGTTTCAAGACTAGTCACTCAACTGAGACTGCTCTTCTCTGTATCACGGAGGCGCTCCGCACTGCTAAAGCTAACTCTCTTTCCTCTGCTCTCATCCTTCTAGACCTATCGGCTGCCTTCGATACTGTGAACCATCAGATCCTCCTCTCCACCCTCTCCGAGTTGGGCATCTCCGGCGCGGCCCACGCTTGGATTGCGTCCTACCTGACAGGTCGCTCCTACCAGGTGGCGTGGCGAGAATCTGTCTCCTCACCACGCGCTCTCACCACTGGTGTCCCCCAGGGCTCTGTTCTAGGCCCTCTCCTATTCTCGCTATACACCAAGTCACTTGGCTCTGTCATAACCTCACATGGTCTCTCCTATCATTGCTATGCAGACGACACACAACTAATCTTCTCCTTTCCCCCTTCTGATGACCAGGTGGCGAATCGCATCTCTGCATGTCTGGCAGACATATCAGTGTGGATGACGGATCACCACCTCAAGCTGAACCTCGGCAAGACGGAGCTGCTCTTCCTCCCGGGGAAGGACTGCCCGTTCCATGATCTCGCCATCACGGTTGACAACTCCATTGTGTCCTCCTCCCAGAGCGCTAAGAACCTTGGCGTGATCCTGGACAACACCCTGTCGTTCTCAACTAACATCAAGGCGGTGGCCCGTTCCTGTAGGTTCATGCTCTACAACATCCGCAGAGTACGACCCTGCCTCACACAGGAAGCGGCGCAGGTCCTAATCCAGGCACTTGTCATCTCCCGTCTGGATTACTGCAACTCGCTGTTGGCTGGGCTCCCTGCCTGTGCCATCAAACCCCTACAACTCATCCAGAACGCCGCAGCCCGTCTGGTGTTCAACCTTCCCAAGTTCTCTCACGTCACCCCGCTCCTCCGCTCTCTCCACTGGCTTCCAGTTGAAGCTCGCATCCGCTACAAGACCATGGTGCTTGCCTACGGAGCTGTGAGGGGAACGGCACCTCAGTACCTTCAGGCTCTGATCAGGCCCTACACCCAAACAAGGGCACTGCGTTCATCCACCTCTGGCCTGCTCGCCTCCCTACCACTGAGGAAGTACAGTTCCCGCTCAGCCCAGTCAAAACTGTTCGCTGCTCTGGCACCCCAATGGTGGAACAAACTCCCTCACGACGCCAGGACAGCGGAGTCAATCACCACCTTCCGGAGACACCTGAAACCCCACCTCTTCAAGGAATACCTAGGATAGGATAAAGCAATCCTTCTGCCCCCCCCCCCCCCCCTTAAAAGATTTAGATGCACTATTGTAAAGTGGTTGTTCCACTGGATGTCATTAGGTGAATGCACCAATTTGTAAGTCGCTCTGGATAAGAGCGTCTGCTAAATGACTTAAATGTAAATGTAAATTGAACAAGAAGACTGTTCTGGACTTGCATCCCATACCCCGTATACAGGAAATACTTGGTGGTTTGGGAGGAAACTCATGATTTACAGTTTTAGATCAAGGAAAGGCATACCACCAAGGCTTTGTGGGAAAAGAGTCCAGACAATACACTGCCTTCAGCACTCCTTGGGCCTTGTATGAATGTAACATAATCCCCGTTGGTTTATCAAACAGTCCCTCTGCCTACCAACGAAGCATGGAGGAATGTTTAGAGGGTATTAGAGATAGAATCTGTATACCATATTCAGACGATGTGTTTATTTTTAGTCAGTCATTTGAACAACATGTGGAAGATGTCCGTCAGGTACTCAGGCAGCAAAATAAATGGGGTATTAAACTCAGGGCTGATAAGTGTGACCTATTAAAGAGTGAGGTCTGTTATTCAGGAAAAATCATTTCTGCTTAGGGTTACAGAATGGTTGTTAAAGAAATTGTAGCAGTGCAAGAACTGGTAAACAGGCCACCAACAAACGTGAGAGCTGAGGAAACTACTGGGGTTTCTAGGGTACTATAGGGGTTATGTACAGAACTTTTCACAACATGCTAAATGTCTCTATGACTTACTAGCAGTGAAGTCAGAGACCCCAGCATCCGGGAAGTGAAAGACCAAGATAACTATGTAGTCGGGACAGGCTCTGCCCTACCAGAAAGTTATATTGGAGGATGCTCACCAGAGCGCATCAGAACAATAACCCACCTGTGCTTACTTACCTAGATTTCAATTACCTTTTATCTTGCACTTTGATGTCTCTGAAGAAGGATTGGGAGATGGTGGCAAACGACAAAGTGGCAAACTGAGGGTCATTGGATATGTCTCTTCACCCTGACACAAGCCGAGAGCAACTATCACCCTGACACAAGCCGAGAGCAACTATCACCCTGACACAAGCCGAGAGCAACTATCACCCTGACACAAGCCGAGAGCAACTATCACCCTGACACAAGCCGAGAGCAACTATCACCCTGACACAAGCAGAGAGCAACTATCACCCTGACACAAGCCGAGAGCAACTATCACCCTGACACAAGCCGAGAGCAACTATCACCCTGACACAAGCCGAGAGCAACTATCACCCTGACACAAGCCGAGAGCAACTATCACCCTGACACAAGCCGAGAGCAACTATCACCCTGACACAAGCCGAGAGCAACTATCACCCTAACACAAGCCGAGAGCAACTATCACCCTGACACAAGCCGAGAGCAACTATCACCCTGACACAAGCCGAGAGCAGCTATCACCCTGACACAAGCCGAGAGAAACTACACTCGAGGAAACTGGAATTCTTGCCCCTTAAATGGGTGGTGACTGAGCGGCTCCAAGATTATCCCTTTTATGCTCCCTCTGTATTTATTAGGGATCCCCATTACTCTTCCTGGGGTCCAAACACACCAAAGCAACCACGTTACATATAAAACAGTGAACTGTGTTTGTACTGAATGAGATAAAGATAAAACAGTACATCATATAACATCACTACACCACCACATTATCCACAACACTAAATGTTCAATACCACCATACAACAAAATCACAATGTGTGCGTATGCATGCGTCTGTACCTTTGTTCTATAAGGTGTATTTTTTACCTGCTTTTTAAATCTGATTCTACTGCTTGCATCAGTTCTACTGCTTCCACCTGATGTGGAATAGAGTTCCATGTAGTCATGGCTCTATGTAGTCTGTGACAGTGTACAGTGATAATAACCTCTTGACATATTTACTAACTACAGCAAAACTGGATGCCACCGGTCGTCGCTGGGTGGCAGAGTTGTCTGACTTCAATCTCACACTGAAGTATCGTCCTGGAAAGGTAAACACTGACACAGAATTTCTGTCACGTTCTCCTTTGCATGTTGAACATTATATGGAAGAATGCACAGAGAAACACTCACCTGAGACAGTAAAAACTCAATAATGTTCAGGCACAACATCATTACTGTGTAATGTGGATATCCACGGTCACGCTAAGGCCATCAGTGCAAGAGGAGCTGTCAAGGTGTGGGGGGGAAGAGTTACAGGCCGACTGTCTCCACTCCATCTCATGCAGGCTCAGTTAAATGATGCAGCTGTATGGAAGGTCTTGGAACTGACAAGGACTAAGCCAACACCAACAGAATGTCAACAGGAGTCATACGAAGTCAAACAGTTACTGCAAGAGTGGAACAGGCTCCATGTCTCACCAGATGGATCATTACAAAGGACAACAGAAAAAAAAACACAAGTTGTGGTACCAAGTCAGTACAGAACACTAATTTACAAGTACTTACACAGTGAAATGGTCCATCCCGGAACAGAAAGAGTGTTGAACTTAGCACGAGAATGCTTTTATTGGCCGTGCATGCAACATGACATTAACTGTATCTCTAAAGTGTGAAAGTGTATCAAACAAGAGAAACCCAGTGTAATAACTAGGGCCCCATTGCAACATGTAGGGACTAGAGCTCCTTTCCAGATGATTCCAATTGATTATGTGCATTAGGAGAAAAGCAGAGGGGCTTTGAGTACATTTGAGTTATTTTACATAACTTCACAACATTTGCACAAGCCTATCCCACCATAAATAAGTCAGGGAAAACTGCAGTAAAAAAGCTTTGAGGACTTTTTCAAAGTTCGCCTTTGTGTAAAAAAATCCATCACAATCAGGGAAGAGTGTTATTCAGAACCTTGCAGAACTGTACAGGAATATCCAATTCCAGAACTTTTTTTGAAACCTTTATTTAACAAGGCAAGTCAGTTAAGAACAAATTCTTATTTTCAATGACCTATGAAAAGTGGGTTAACTGCCTTGTTCAGGGGCAGAATGACAGATTTTTACCTTGTCAGCTCGGGGATTCAATCTTGCAACCTTTCGGTTACTAGTCCAACGCTCTAACCACTAGGCTACCCTGCCACCCAGATATCATTCACAAAGGGAATCCAGTGGAGACATTTAACCTACACTATTGTCAATTTTGCACACACTACATGAAGAGAAAAAAGGCCAACTGAGGTGATTATCTAAAAAACGTAATTCATGCATATAATTGTACCACCAGTGATGCTACTGGGTTCTCACCGTATTTCCTGTTATTCAGAAGGGCTCCACTGCTACCTAGATAAGTGAGGAATTATCAGATAATAGTGAGGAACAGGGTCAGACTGATAGAAACTTCACTGTGAAGGAGTTCCAGCCTGTCCTCAGGGAGACTCCGGAGAGGACAGGGGTAAATATGGAAACAGCTGGGGGCTCAGAGACTCAATCATCCCATGATGAAATGGACACTGATTCATTGGGTTCACCAAATACCTTGCCCCACTGTTCAGCCAGGCAAAAGGGGCCCAGAGACATCCTAACCTATAACACTTTGGGGCTGCCAAGCTGTTATCAGGATACAAACTAGATTATTTATATATTTTTTACCTTTAACAATCACAGTGTGATAATGTTTAGTGGGGGTTGCATCTTTGCCCATTATTACATACGCTTGTTGGAGGAGGGAACGCAACACCCTTCTACATCTCAACTCCCCATGGAGTGAACAAGTATGTGATCGTAGGTGCGGGGAAGGACAACAGAGGCAGAGAAAAATACTGTTTACAGGAAATGTATTATTCCTTAACACGGTAGTGTGGGGAAAGGGGGCTGGACGGAACCAAAGAAAAAGTACAAATTAAGAGTCCCCTCTCCTACCTTACCTGCCTTCCCACTTCTTACCTAACCTTTAGCACCATCTGGCGTGCTAACCAACATACAAGGGGTGGTCGGCCCAGGTCTTACCGAGTGTGCATGGACAGATTAAATACTACGGGTTATGTATGCCTGCAGACCTCTTGCCCGAACACTCCCAAGGTACGTTCGCCCCCCCCCCCTGTGAACAAATGAAACAGAATAATGACTAATACTTAGTCTACAATTTCTATAACCAAAAACACTAAGTCCTATTGGTATACACGTACCTCGGAAGGAGCGGCTACCAAATAGTATCCACAAAACTTTTACTGACCACCACAACAATCAACACAGGACATAAAAAAAATATTTATTTTCCTTGGGGAAGGAACACTGGCTTTAACAAGCTGGAAAAGGAGTTGGTAATTGCAGAGACAGCTGTATCCCCTGACGAGAGGGAGGGGTCAGAGCTCCAATCTGCGATGGGGCCGACCAATTAGCTGCTTAGAATTTCCTGAAATACACACACATACAAACCTACAACAACACAGAAACTGGAGAACGTAACACCCATGTAGGTAGACTGGACATGTCTATATATGTAACGGTCCTGACCTGTTTTATGTTGTTTTTGTATGTGTTTTTGGTCAGGGCGTGTGTTTTGGGTGGGCAGTCTATGTTTTGTATTTCTAGGTTGGTTTTTGTGTTCGGCCTGGTATGATTCTCAATTAGAGACAGGTGTGTATCGTTTGTCTCTAATTGAGAGTCATACTAAGGCAGCCAGGGTTTCACTGGGGTTTTGTGGGTGTTTGTTCCTGTGTCCTCACAGGACGGTTGAAGGTTAGTCACATTTTGTTGTTTTGTAGTTTTGTAGTGTCTTGTTTGCTGTTGTCATTAAAAGATGGCTTATTTCCCTCAATCCGCATCTTGGTCCTATCCATGCTCCTTCTCGTCTAAGGGGGAGAACAACATTGACTGCCTTTACAGAAACACCCACCACAACAGGACCAAGCGGATTGAGGAGAGAGAAAAGGAACTACAGCAATGGGGAAAAGAGGAATGGACTTGGGAGGAGATTCTGGACGGAGAAGGACCCTGGGCAGAGCCAGAGGAGTGTCGCCGCCCCAAAGCGGAGCTGGAGGCAGCAAAAGCGGAGAGGAGGTTTTATGAGGCAAAAGCAAGGCAGAGCGGCTGGAAGCCCGAGAGGCTCACCCAAAAATTTCTTGGGGGGGGGGGCTAAAGGGGAGTGTGGTGAAGCCGGGTTGGATACCTGAGCCAACTCCCCGGGCTTGCCGTGGAGTAAGAGGGCGTCGTACTGGTCAGACACCGTGTTATGCGGTAAAGCGCACGGTGTCCCCAGTACGCGTGCTTAGCCCAGTGCGGGCTATTCCACCTTGCCGCACTGGGAGGGCTAGGTTGGGCATCGAGCCGAGTGCCATGAAGCCGGCCCAACGTATCTGGTCTCCAGTACGTCTCCTCGGGCCGGCGTACATGGCACCAGCCTTACAGGTGGTGTCCCCGGTTCGCCTGCATAGCCCAGTGCGGGCTATTCCACCTCGCCGCACTGGCAGGGCTACGGGGACCATTCAACCTGGTAAGGTTGGGGAGGCTCGGTGCTCAAGAGCACGTGTCCTCCTTCACGGTCCGGTATATCCGGCGCCACCTTCCCACCCCAGCTCAGTACCACCAGTGCCTACACCACGCACCAGGCTTCCAGTGCATCTCCAGAGCCCTGTTCCTCTTCCACGCACTCTCCCTATGGTGCGTGTCTCCAGCCCGGTACCTCCAGTTCCGGTACCACGCACCAGGCCTAGAGTGCGCCACGAGAGTCCAGTGTGCCCAGTTCCTGTTCCCCGCACTCGCCCTGAGGTGCGTGCCCTCAGCCCGGTACCTCCAGTTCCGGTACCACGCACCAGGCCTATAGTGCGTCTCAGCCGGCCAGAGTCTGCCGTCTGCCTAGCGCCAGAGCCGTCCTGCCATGACCATCCGGAGCCGTCCTGCCATGACCAGCCGGAGCCGTCCTGCCATGACCAGCCGGAGCCGTCCTGCCATGACCAGCCGGAGCCGTCCTGCCATGACCAGCCGGAGCCGTCCTGCCATGACCAGCCGGAGCCGTCCTGCCATGACCTGCCGGAGCCGTCCTGCCATGACCTGCCGGAGCCGTCCTGCCATGACCTGCCGGAGCCGTCCAGCCAGGACCTGCCGGAGTCCCTCAGCCAGGACCTGCCGGAGTCCCTCAGCCAGGACCTGCCGGAGTCCCTCAGCCAGGACCTGCCGGAGTCCCTCAGCCCGGACCTGCCGGAGTCCCTCAGCCCGGACCTGCCGGAGTCCCTCAGCCCGGACCTGCCGGAGTCCCTCAGCCCGGACCTGCCGGAGTCCCTCAGCCCGGACCTGCCGGAGTCCCTCAGCCCGGACCTGCCGGAGTCCCTCAGCCCGGACCTGCCGGAGTCCCTCAGCCCGGACCTGCCGGAGTCCCTCAGCCCGGACCTGCCGGAGTCCCTCAGCCCGGACCTGCCGGAGTCCCTCAGCCCGGACCTGCCGGAGTCCCTCAGCCCGGACCTGCCGGAGTCCCTCAGCCAGGACCTGCCGGAGTCCCTCAGCCAGGACCTGCCGGAGTCCCTCAGCCAGGACCTGCCGGAGTCCCTCAGCCAGGACCTGCCGGAGTCCCTCAGCCAGGACCTGCCGGAGTCCCTCAGCCAGGACCTGCCGGAGTCCCTCAGCCAGGACCTGCCGGAGTCCCTCAGCCAGGACCTGCCGGAGTCCCTCAGCCAGGACCTGCCGGAGTCCCTCAGCCAGGACCTGCCGGAGTCCCTCAGCCAGGACCTGCCGGAGTCCCTCAGCCAGGACCTGCCGGAGTCCCTTATCCCGGTGCTGCCCCTTATCCCGGTGCTTCCTCTTATCCCGGTGCTGCCCCTTCATTTAGGTGGTGTTAGTGGGAGGGTGGTCATTGGGAGGGGGATAAAGAAGCGGGGATTGATTATGGTGGGGTGGGGACCTCGCCCTCAGCCTGAGCCACCACCGTGGTCAACTGCCCACCCAGACCCTCCCCTGGACTTTGTGCTGGTGCGCCCGGCGTTCGCACCTTGAGGGGGGGGTTCTGTAACGGTCCTGACCTGTTTTATGTTGTTTTTGTATGTGTTTTTGGTCAGGGCGTGTGTTTTGGGTGGGCAGTCTATGTTTTGTATTTCTAGGTTGGTTTTTGTGTTCGGCCTGGTATGATTCTCAATTAGAGACAGGTGTGTATCGTTTGTCTCTAATTGAGAGTCATACTAAGGCAGCCAGGGTTTCACTGGGGTTTTGTGGGTGTTTGTTCCTGTGTCCTCACAGGACGGTTGAAGGTTAGTCACATTTTGTTGTTTTGTAGTTTTGTAGTGTCTTGTTTGCTGTTGTCATTAAAAGATGGCTTATTTCCCTCAATCCGCATCTTGGTCCTATCCATGCTCCTTCTCGTCTAAGGGGGAGAACAACATTGACTGCCTTTACAGAAACACCCACCACAACAGGACCAAGCGGATTGAGGAGAGAGAAAAGGAACTACAGCAATGGGGAAAAGAGGAATGGACTTGGGAGGAGATTCTGGACGGAGAAGGACCCTGGGCAGAGCCAGAGGAGTGTCGCCGCCCCAAAGCGGAGCTGGAGGCAGCAAAAGCGGAGAGGAGGTTTTATGAGGCAAAAGCAAGGCAGAGCGGCTGGAAGCCCGAGAGGCTCACCCAAAAATTTCTTGGGGGGGGGGGGGCTAAAGGGGAGTGTGGTGAAGCCGGGTTGGATACCTGAGCCAACTCCCCGGGCTTGCCGTGGAGTAAGAGGGCGTCGTACTGGTCAGACACCGTGTTATGCGGTAAAGCGCACGGTGTCCCCAGTACGCGTGCTTAGCCCAGTGCGGGCTATTCCACCTTGCCGCACTGGGAGGGCTAGGTTGGGCATCGAGCCGAGTGCCATGAAGCCGGCCCAACGTATCTGGTCTCCAGTACGTCTCCTCGGGCCGGCGTACATGGCACCAGCCTTACAGGTGGTGTCCCCGGTTCGCCTGCATAGCCCAGTGCGGGCTATTCCACCTCGCCGCACTGGCAGGGCTACGGGGACCATTCAACCTGGTAAGGTTGGGGAGGCTCGGTGCTCAAGAGCACGTGTCCTCCTTCACGGTCCGGTATATCCGGCGCCACCTTCCCACCCCAGCTCAGTACCACCAGTGCCTACACCACGCACCAGGCTTCCAGTGCATCTCCAGAGCCCTGTTCCTCTTCCACGCACTCTCCCTATGGTGCGTGTCTCCAGCCCGGTACCTCCAGTTCCGGTACCACGCACCAGGCCTAGAGTGCGCCACGAGAGTCCAGTGTGCCCAGTTCCTGTTCCCCGCACTCGCCCTGAGGTGCGTGCCCTCAGCCCGGTACCTCCAGTTCCGGTACCACGCACCAGGCCTATAGTGCGTCTCAGCCGGCCAGAGTCTGCCGTCTGCCTAGCGCCAGAGCCGTCCTGCCATGACCAGCCGGAGCCGTCCTGCCATGGCCAGCCGGAGCCGTCCTGCCATGACCAGCCGGAGCCGTCCTGCCATGACCAGCCGGAGCCGTCCTGCCATGACCAGCCGGAGCCGTCCTGCCATGACCAGCCGGAGCCGTCCTGCCATGACCAGCCGGAGCCGTCCTGCCATGACCTGCCGGAGCCGTCCTGCCATGACCTGCCGGAGCCGTCCTGCCATGACCTGCCGGAGCCGTCCTGCCATGACCTGCCGGAGCCGTCCAGCCAGGACCTGCCGGAGTCCCTCAGCCAGGACCTGCCGGAGTCCCTCAGCCAGGACCTGCCGGAGTCCCTCAGCCAGGACCTGCCGGAGTCCCTCAGCCCGGACCTGCCGGAGTCCCTCAGCCCGGACCTGCCGGAGTCCCTCAGCCCGGACCTGCCGGAGTCCCTCAGCCCGGACCTGCCGGAGTCCCTCAGCCCGGACCTGCCGGAGTCCCTCAGCCCGGACCTGCCGGAGTCCCTCAGCCCGGACCTGCCGGAGTCCCTCAGCCCGGACCTGCCGGAGTCCCTCAGCCCGGACCTGCCGGAGTCCCTCAGCCCGGACCTGCCGGAGTCCCTCAGCCCGGACCTGCCGGAGTCCCTCAGCCCGGACCTGCCGGAGTCCCTCAGCCCGGACCTGCCGGAGTCCCTCAGCCCGGACCTGCCGGAGTCCCTCAGCCCGGACCTGCCGGAGTCCCTCAGCCAGGACCTGCCGCCCCTTATCCCGGTGCTTCCTCTTATCCCGGTGCTGCCCCTTCATTTAGGTGGTGTTAGTGGGAGGGTGGTCATTGGGAGGGGGATAAAGAAGCGGGGATTGATTATGGTGGGGTGGGGACCTCGCCCTCAGCCTGAGCCACCACCGTGGTCAACTGCCCACCCAGACCCTCCCCTGGACTTTGTGCTGGTGCGCCCGGCGTTCGCACCTTGAGGGGGGGGTTCTGTAACGGTCCTGACCTGTTTTATGTTGTTTTTGTATGTGTTTTTGGTCAGGGCGTGTGTTTTGGGTGGGCAGTCTATGTTTTGTATTTCTAGGTTGGTTTTTGTGTTCGGCCTGGTATGATTCTCAATTAGAGACAGGTGTGTATCGTTTGTCTCTAATTGAGAGTCATACTAAGGCAGCCAGGGTTTCACTGGGGTTGTGTGGGTGTTTGTTCCTGTGTCCTCACAGGACGGTTGAAGGTTAGTCACATTTTGTTGTTTTGTAGTGTCTTGTTTGCTGTTGTCATTAAAAGATGGCTTATTTCCCTCAATCCGCATCTTGGTCCTATCCATGCTCCTTCTCGTCTAAGGGGGAGAACAACATTGACTGCCTTTACAATATAGTTATATGGGTGGTAGTCCAGTATTCTCAGGTGTTCTCATGACCAGTATTCGGGTGAAGCCCATGGGAAATAAAGAGGGCAATTTTAAGTCGACTGGGGAGAGGAAGAAAAACAAATATAAAAATGTTGTAAACTGCTGTTACATCGTGCTGACATGATTAACATTCAAGTAAACAGTACCTTTCACATTGGAGTTTATATTGTAAGCTCATAGAAAGGGTAACAAATGCAGTACATGAATATTACTAATAACATTAAAAGTCCAGTCAGAAATAACAAGTAATAGTAATAGTAACATAAATATGTACATAATAGATTATAATGTGACTAATACAATTTGTTTTGATTTGATATATACATAGAAACATATGTATAAACATACATAGAAACATATATACAAAGAAACGTATGTATTAACATATAGACATAGAAACATAAGTATTCAGACCCATTGACTTTTTCCCCATTTTGTTTCGTTACAGCCTTATTCTAAAATGTATTAAATAGCTTTTTTCATCATCAATCTACACACCATATCTCATAATGAAGAAGTACATGAAGAAGTCATCTGATACAGCAATCCATCCCTCTCGTTCTTGGTCAAATAACCCTTACACAGCCTGGTGTGTTAGGTCATTGTCCTGTTGAAAAACAAATGATTGTCCCACTAAGCGCAAACCAGATGGAATGGCGTATCGCTGCAGAATGCTGCGGTAGCCATGCTGGTTAAGTGTGCCTTGAAATCTAAATGAATCACAGACAGTGTCACAAGAAAAGCACCCCCACCCCATCACACATCCTCCTCCATGCTTCACGGTAGGAACCACGAATGCGGAGATCATCCGTTCACCTACTCTGCGTCTCACAAAGACACGGTTGGAACCAAACATCTCAAATTTGGACTCATCAGACCAAAGGACAGATTTCCACTGGTCTTAATGTCCATGAAGGCCTGATTCACACAGTCTCCTCTGAACAGTTGATGTTGAGATGTCAGGTCTTAAAGTAATGATGGACTTTAGTTTCTCTTTGCTTATTTGAGCTGTTCTTACCATAATATGGACTTGGTCTTTTACCAAATAGGGCTATCTTCTGTATACCAACCCTACCTTGTCACAAAACAAGTGATTGGCTCAAACACATTAAGTAGGAAAGAAATTCTACAAATTAACTTTTAACAAGGCACAACTGCTAATTGAAATGCATTCCAGGTGACTATCTCATGAAGCTGGATGAGAGAATGCCAAGAGTGTGCATAGCTGTCATGAAGGCAGGGTGGCTACTTTGAAGAATCAAAAATATAAAATATATTCTTATATGTTTAACACTTTTTTGGTTACTACATGATTCCATATGTGTTATTTCATCGTTTTGATTTCTTCACTAGTATATATATATATATATATATATATATATACATAGAAACATATATGCATAGAATCATATAAACAATATATAGTTGTTACCTATACTCACTGGCCTGTTTATTAGGTACACACATTTAGTACAGAGTTGGACCCCCCTTTGTCTCCAAAACAACCTGAATTATTTGGCCATTCTTCAAGTTGTCGGAAATGTTCCACAGGGATGTTGGTCCACGCTGACGAGATGGCATCAATGAGAGTTGGAAGAAGAGGATGAGATTGACCCTCAGCCAGCCCCAAGACCAGCGCGTCAGCAGCCAGCCCTAGAACCAGCCTGTAAGCAACCAGCTCATTTGCAGCCTGCAGGAGGAGAAATATGGATATAAAAATTGTGAAATTGAATGATCTTCTTGCACAAGGAATGAGCCACCCCGCATGGCTGCCAGTGTGATAAGGATGCAACCATAGCCGACGCGGATGGTGGTTACTCATGTGCAGGACATAAAGTATTTTTTTAACTGTTCATACCAGACACCATCCAGAAAATCATTCTGGACTGCACCAATTTGGAGGGAAGGCGTGTTTTTGGAAAGAGATGGAAGGAGATGGACCAAACTCATTTACATGCACACTTTTGGGATCTTATCCTTGCTGGTGTTTTCAGATCCAATTGGGAATCCACAGAATCCCTGTGGGATTCAGAAACTGGCAGATAACTTTTCCGTGCAACAATGTCTCTGGAAAACTTCCACATTATTTTGAGGATTATGCGCTTCGAGAACCAAGTCAATAAAAATAGAGGCACAACGTTGCTTAGAATCAAGGGCAATGGTGACATCATTGAGGTCCTTTAGGTTTGAAGTGACACATCCATAACCTGAGCGGAAACCAGATTGCATACCAGAGAGAATACCATAGACATCAAGAAAGCCAGTCAGTTGATTATTGACATGTTTTTCCAACACTTCTAGCAAAATAAAAATAGGCCTATAACAGTTAGGATCTGGTTGATCTCCCCTTTAAATAAAGGATGAACCGTGGCTGCCTTCCAAGCAATGGGCACCTCCCCAGAAAGGAGAGACAGGTTAACCTGTTGAGGCTGGGGGCGCTGTTGTCACTATTTATGGTAATCGTGTAATTTTTTAAACGGCTTCCTACAAAATTCTTGATCGTACAATATGCATATTATTATTATTATTGGATAGAAAACAGTCTATAGTTTCTATAGGAGTTGAAATTTTGTCTCTAAGTGGAACAGAACCCATTCTACAGCAATTTCCCTGACATGGAGTCAGATTTCAGAAATGTTGGCCCCTGATCTGGAGTCAGTTAAAAGGCCACTGTTATTGCTATGAGTATACGGACACTGCTTACGTCTTCCCCTGGATGCCTTTACGTGATGACGATTTGAATGGGGTCGATTGCGCGTTCACAGGCACTATAAATTAAAAAACCCTGTAGCTAGTAAGTCTTTTGGAGCTGCGTTATGCGCGTGGAGGACACCGACCCGCACCTGTTCCAAGCATTAGTGTTGGGAGTAATCTTTCTCCGGTCATGTTAAGACTCGTTATAGGAT
Organism: Salvelinus fontinalis; assembly: GCF_029448725.1. Lineage (NCBI taxonomy): Eukaryota > Metazoa > Chordata > Actinopteri > Salmoniformes > Salmonidae > Salvelinus > Salvelinus fontinalis. The sequence continues at coordinate 6,273,128 of NC_074674.1, forward strand.
TTAAAAACATCATAAGGTAGTTAATTTAAAGCGTTTTATAGCAATTTATATCCGTTTAGTGCGATTTTGGGACATTTATTTCTGAAACGCTGTGAATCGCTGGGCACGCTTCCAGTTCATGCTGAACGCAGTTGGCATTTCCACATGGCAAGAGGACAGCTTTCCACCAAAAGACGATTAGACCCAAGAAAGGATCCTTTGCCCAAGATACTGATGGAAGAACAGCTCAAAGTAGGACATTTTTATTATGATAAATCGTGTTTCTGTCGAAAAATGTTAGTGGCTTAGGACGCCATGTTTTTTGACGTAGCTTCGCTTGGCGCAAACTGTATTGAAAAGTAAGGATAATTTAAAAAATGTAATTCCGCGATTGTATTAAGAATTAAATTGTCTATCAATCGCTGTCCACCCTATATTTTTTAGTCACGTTTATGAGTATTTATGTATACGAGTAGATCACTGTCTAATGTGGCGCACGGACATTTTCTCACCAGCTGGGCTACTTTCCCCATTGTCTAACCATGATTTTGGTGGCTAAATATGCACATTTTCGAACAAACTGTCATGTTTTGTCTTTGATCATCTTGTCTTGTCCCTGTGCTTCCCTCTGCTGGTCTTATTAGGTTCTTTCCCTCTTTCTATTCCTCTCTCTCCTCCTCCCTCTTTCCCTCTCCCGCTCTCTCTCTCTATCGTTCCGTTCTTGCTCCCAGCTGTTTCTCATTCTCCTAACGACCTCATTTAGTCTTTCACACCTGTCCCCTATTTTGCCCTCTGATTAGAGTCCCTATTTCTCCCTCTGTTTTCCGCTTCTGTCTTTGTCGGATTCTTGTTTGAGGTTTGCTGTTCTGTGTCCTTGTTGCGCCCTGTCGTGTTTTTTGCCTTTGTCAGATGCTGCGTGTGAGCAGGTGTCTATGTCAGCTACGGTCTGTGTCCTCCTGAAGCGACCTGCAGTCTGTGGTCGCGTCTCCAGTCGTTCCTCTCTACTGACAAGAGGTTTTCAGTTTCCTGTGTTGGAATTTCCTTTGAGAAGATCCAGGAGAATCATTGTTTGTTTAAGAATGGAATAAAGACTCTGTTTCTATTACGTCGCTTTTGGGTCCTCCTTCATCAGCATAACAGAAGAATCCGACCAAGAATGGACCCAGCGACTACGGATTCTCTCAACACTGCCGTCAAGATCCAGGGGGCAATGCTCGGCAGACACGAGCAGGAATTGTCTGCTGCTCGTCATGCCGTTGAGACCCTGGCCGCTCAGGTCTCCGATCTCTCAGGACAGTTTCAGAGTCTTCGTCTCGTACCACCAGCTACTTCCTGGTCTTCCGAGTCTCCGGAACCTAGGGTTAATAATCCACCATGTTACTCTGGGCAGCCCACTGAGTGTCGCTCCTTTCTCACCCAGTGTGATATTGTGTTCTCTCTCCAGCCCAACACATACTCTGGAGAGAGAGCTCGGATCGCTTACGTCATATCTCTCCTTACTGGTCGGGCTCGGAAGTGGGGCACAGCTATCTGGGAGGCAAGGGCTGAGTGTTCTAACGTTTATCAGAACTTTAAGGAGGAGATGATACGGGTCTTTGATCGTTCAGTTTTTGGGAAGGAGGCTTCCAGGGGTCTGGCTTCCCTATGTCAAGGTGATCGATCCATAACGGATTACTCTATAGAGTTTCGTACTCTTGCTGCATCCAGTGACTGGAACGAGCCGGCGTTGCTCGCTCGTTTTCTGGAGGGACTCCACGCTGAGGTTAAGGATGAGATTCTCTCCCGGGAGGTTCCTTCCAGCGTGGACTCTTTGATTGCACTCGCCATCCGCATAGAACGACGGGTAGATCTTCGTCACCGAGCTCGTGGAAGAGAGCTCGCGTTAACGGGGTTTCCTTTCTCCGCATCTCTACCATCTTCTCTCATCGGCTCAGAGACTGAACCCATGCAGCTGGGAGGTATTCACATCTCGACTAAGGAGAGGGAACGGAGAATCACCAACCGCCTTTGCTTCTATTGCGGTGCTGCTGGACATTTTGTCATGTCATGTCCAGTTAAAGGCCAGAGCTCATCAGTAAGCGGAGGGCTACTGGTGAGCGCTACTACTCAGGTCTCTCCATCAAGATCCTGTACTACCTTGTCGGTCCATCTACGCTGGACCGGGTCGGCTGCTTCCTGCAGTGCCTTGATAGACTCTGGGGCTGAGGGTTGTTTTATGGACGAAGCATGGGCTCGGAAACATGACATTCCTCTCAGAGAGTTAGGGAGGCTCACACCCATGTTCGCCTTAGATGGTAGTCCTCTCCCCAGTATCAGATGTGAGACACTACCTTTAACCCTCACAGTATCTGGTAACCACAGTGAGACCATTTTTTTTTTGATTTTTCGTTCACCTGTTACACCTGTTGTTTTGGGTCATCCCTGGTTAGTATGTCATAATCCTTCTATTAAGTGGTCTAGTAATTCTATCCTATCCTGGAACGTTTCTTGTCATGTGAAGTGTTTAATGTCTGCTATCCCTCCTGTTTCTTCTGTCCCCTCTACTCAGGAGGAACCTGGTGATGTGACAGGAGTACCGGAGGAATATCATGATCTACGCACGGTCTTCAGTCGGTCCAGAGCCAACTCTCTTCCTCCTCACCGGTCGTATGATTGTTGTATTGATCTCCTTCCGGGGACCACTCCCCCTCGGGGTAGACTATTCTCTCTGTCGGCTCCCGAACGTAAGGCTCTCGAGGATTATCTGTCTGCTGAAGGCATTCAGATGGATCCCGCTAAGGTCCAGGCTGTCAGCGATTGGCCCGTTCCTAAGTCACGTGTCGAGTTACAGCGTTTTCTCGGTTTCGCTAATTTCTATCGGCGTTTCATTCGTAATTTCGGTCAAGTGGCTGCCCCTCTCACAGCTCTGACTTCTGTCAAGTCTTGCTTTAAGTGGTCCGGTTCCGCCCAGGGAGCTTTTGATCTCCTCAAGAAGCGTTTTACATCCGCCCCTATCCTTGTTACTCCTGACGTCACTAAACAATTCATTGTCGAGGTTGACGCTTCAGAGGTGGGCGTGGGAGCCATTCTGTCCCAGCGCTTCCAGTCTGACGATAAGGTCCATCCTTGCTCTTACTTTTCTCATCGCTTGTCGCCATCGGAACGCAACTATGATGTGGGTAACCGCGAACTGCTCGCCATCCGCTTAGCCTTAGGCGAATGGCGACAGTGGTTGGAGGGGGCGACCGTTCCTTTTGTCGTTTGGACTGACCATAAGAACCTTGAGTACATCCGTTCTGCCAAACGACTTAATGCACGTCAAGCTCGTTGGGCATTGTTTTTCGCTCGTTTCGAGTTCGAGATTTCCTATCGTCCGGGAAATAAGGAAACCAAGCCTGATGCTTTATCCCGTCTCTTTAGTTCTCCTGTGGTTTCTACCGAACCCGAGGGGATTCTCCCTGAAGGGCGTGTTGTCGGGTTGACTGTCTGGGGAATTGAGAGACAGCTAAAGCAAGCACTCACACTGCGTCGCCGCGCGCTTGTCCTAGTAACCTTCTGTTCGTTCCTGTCTCTACTCGTCTGGCTGTTCTTCAGTGGGCTCATTCTGCCAAGTTAGCTGGCCACCCCGGCGTTCGGGGTACGCTTGCTTCTATTCGCCAGCGGTTTTGGTGGCCTACTCAGGAGCGGGACACGCGCCGTTTCGTGGCTGCTTGTTCGGACTGCGCGCAGACTAAGTCAGGTAACTCTCCTCCTGCCGGTCGTCTCAGACCGCTTCCCATTCCTTCTCGTTCATGGTCTCACATCGCCTTAGACTTTATTACCGGTCTGCCTTCGTCTGCGGGGAGGACTGTGAGATCCGCCAATAAACGTAGGATTAAGAGTCCTAGGTATTGTCGCGGTCAGAGAGTGTGGCTTTCCACTCGTAACCTTTCCCTTACGACAGTTTCTCGCAAGTTGACGCCGCGGTTCATTGGTCCGTTCCGTGTCTCTCAGGTCGTTAATCCTGTCGCTGTGCGACTGCTTCTTCCGCGACATCTTCGTCGCGTCCACCCTGTCTTCCATGTCTCTTGTGTCAAGCCTTTTCTTCGCGCCCCCGTTCGTCTTCCCTCCCCCCCTCCCGTCCTTGTCGAGGGCGCACCTATTTACAAGGAACGGAGGATCATGGACATGCGTTCTCAGGGACGTGGTCACCAGTACTTAGTGGATTGGGGGGGTTACGGTCCTGAGGAGAGGAGTTGGGTTCCATCTCGGGATGTGCTGGATCGTTCGTTGATTGATGATTTCCTTCGTTGCCGCCAGGGTTCCTCCTCGAGTGCGCCAGGAGGCGCTTGGTGAGTGGGGGGGTACTGTCATGTTTTGTCTTTGATCATCTTGTCTTGTCCCTGTGCTTCCCTCTGCTGGTCTTATTAGGTTCTTTCCCTCTTTCTATTCCTCTCTCTCCTCCTCCCTCTTTCCCTCTCCCGCTCTCTCTCTCTATCGTTCCGTTCTGATTAGAGTCCCTATTTCTCCCTCTGTTTTCCGCTTCTGTCTTTGTCGGATTCTTGTTTGAGGTTTGCTGTTCTGTGTCCTTGTTGCGCCCTGTCGTGTTTTTTGCCTTTGTCAGATGCTGCGTGTGAGCAGGTGTCTATGTCAGCTACGGTCTGTGTCCTCCTGAAGCGACCTGCAGTCTGTGGTCGCGTCTCCAGTCGTTCCTCTCTACTGACAAGAGGTTTTCAGTTTCCTGTGTTGGAATTTCCTTTGAGAAGATCCAGGAGAATCATTGTTTGTTTAAGAATGGAATAAAGACTCTGTTTCTATTACGTCGCTTTTGGGTCCTCCTTCATCAGCATAACACAAACTGTATATGCATGTTGTAATGTGATGTTACAGGGGTGTCATCTGAAGAATTCTGAGAAGGTTAGTGAAAAAAATAATATATTTTGGCGATGTTTACGTTATCGCTCACTTTGGCTAGAATTAATGCTGGGGTAATGTTTGCACATGTGCTATGCTAATATAACGATTTATTGTGTTTTCGCTGTAAGACACTTAGAAAATCTGAAATATTGTCTGTATTCACAGGATCTGTGTCTTTCGATTAGTGTATGCTGTGTATTTTTACGAAATGTTTGATGATTAGTAAGTAGGTAAACACGTTGCTCTATGTAGTTATTCTAGTCCATTTGTGACGGTGGGTGCAATTGTAACCTATGCCATCTACCTGAAATATGCACATTTTTCTAACAAAACCTATCCCATACCATAAATATGTTATCAGACTGTCATCTGATGAGTTTTTTTCTTGGTTAGGGGCTATAAATATCTTAGTTTAGCCGAATTGGTGATAGCTACTGGTGTTGGTGGACAAATAAAAGATGGTGGATTATGCTAATGTGTTTTTAGGTAATAGATTTACATCTTTACATATTGTGTCTTCCCTGTAAAACATTTTAAAAATCGGACATGTTGGCTGGATTCACAAGATCTGTGTCTTTCATTAGCTGTATTGGACTTTAATGTGTGAAAGTTAAATATTTAAAAAAAAAAAAAAATAATGAATTTCGCGGCTCTGCCTTTTCAGTGGGGGTGGGGGGGAGTGCCGCTAGCGGCACCCTCATCCTAGACAGGTTAAAAAGGTAAGATATAGGCTTGGCGATTATAGTGGCAGCAACCTTAAAGAAGAAAGGGTCTAAACCATCTGACCCAGGTGTTTTTTTGGGGTCAAGTTTCAGGAGCTCCTTTAGCACTTCGAACTCAGTGACTGCCTGCAGGGAGAAACTTTGTAGCGGGGCAGGCGAAAAAGAGGGAGAACCATCGGGGCTAGTCGCATTAGAAGGGGTGATTTAAAGAGCTCAGCCACGTGCTTCTTGTCAGTAACAACCACATCATCAACATTAAGTGACATTGGCAGCTGTGAGGAGGAGGGTTTATTCTCCAGGTCTTTAACTGTTTTCCAGAACTTCTTGGGGTTAGACCCAGAGAGAGAGAACTGCTCCTTAAAGTAACTAACTTTGGCCTTCCTGATAGCCTGAGTGCACTTATTTCTCATTTTCCTGAACGATAGCCAGTCAGCCTTAGTATGCGTGTGCCGAGCCTTTCGCCAAATGCAATTCTTGAGGTGGAGTAACTCTGCAAGATCACGGTCGAACCAGGGTCTGAACCTGTTTTAATTCTAATTTTCTTTATTGGTGCATGTTTGTTAACAATACCATTGAAAATATCAAAAAAGAAGGTCCAAGTGTCTTCGACAGTGGGGATCAAGCTGATTCTATACCATTTTGTAGAGGCCAGTTCATGAAGGAAGGCTTGCTCATTAAAGTTTTTTAGCAAGCAACTATGACAAATCAGGACAGGTCGTTTCACTGAGCAGCCATTAAGAACACAGGCTGTAAAACTGTGATCACTAAGGTCATTACAGAAAACACCAGACTGATACCTATAATGATTATATGTGAGGATAACATCAAGGCTTGTGCCCCATTCGCCCAACCCACAGAACCAGCAGCTCCAATACCAGAAGTAAGCGTGCGTGATGTTGTTGCATGTGTGTGTCTGACTCTCCTACCTTGGTCTGCTGTAAATATACATGTGAGTGAGATGTGTCTGACTCTCCTACCTTGGTCTGCTGTAAATATACATGTGAGTGAGATGTTAGTAAAATTCCTGATCTAAGTAATTTCATCATTCTAGATTGCAGCCGGAAGCAATAAGAAGAAGCGTTTCGATGTGTGTGGACCCAAGAAGGAAAGGAAGACACAGTACACATGCATCAAGTGCAAGAAATACATTTGCAACACACACACACACAGTAAAACTCTGTCTCTCATGTGGTGTGTAGACCGGCCTTCATTTGTGTGCAATGGGGCTCGTTTATTATTTCATTAAAATAGTGTATGTAAAATGTGTCCTTCCAATTTGTTCAGTTCAAAGCAATAAACATGAATAGTGATGAAAACCTTGTTTCATTTATATTTGTTCAAGATAAACATGATTTATTCCACCCATGTCTTGATTATAATATATATACATTTCTATTTTAACAAATAGTGCTTTCACTGATAAATGTGATCTATCAGAGGTAAATGACAAATATTAACCATGTATAATGTCCATATTGCTTGTAATTGATATAAGTCAACATCTAAGTATTTTTACGTAAATTATTATGGCTGTATTGTTTTAAAAACTCCATAACATTGGGTGATTAACAAAGATGTGAACACCACACAAGGGTTAAGTAATATGGTAGGTAATGCCTAACAATGTTAAGTGGAATGAAATATATTGTTTTTCAAGCAGGCACAGTATACTTGTGGTTTTCTGTTCACACTAGACATGCACTGCTTACAAAAGTGTCAAAGTCTGTTTGTCACCCTGACAAACATGCAAATTGTCTTCTCTACAAGCCTGTCTTTCTTTTGTTGAGTATCACTACATTATGATCAGTTCACGTTAATTCACTCAGTATTTATGGTAGTGCTCATGTGAGACTTCTGCTAAATGTCACTCGTCTTGTGCAGCCTGAAGAGAAATGGATCCTGTGATTACTATAGTTCTGGTGGTGACAGTAGCAGCAGCAGTATAAGGTGAGACATGATATTACACAGAGGCCTAGACAAGCCTTAATAAGACACTAACAATGATCCTAATAGTTGAACATGTTCTTCTAATCCAATTTTACATTTACGTGCTTCATTATAGCTCCCAAATGTACACAAAATAATTATAATCAGTCCATATGTGTAAGAGTGGGTCCGCTAATAACAAGTGTTAAAGAAACAATCAAAACTGAGATAGATCAAATATTTGCCTTGCATGAATGTGATTATATTGTATTGTGCTTTTTGTTATTTTTTTCCTCTTGAATGCACCTTCAAACTTACATTTATGAAACAGAGACATACACTTACATACTGACCTAAGATCATTGCTCCACAGTTAGTGCCATGGTCTGTAATCTCTCTCACAAGAATGGAACTCCTCAATGCTATGGGGCTTTGGGGGAATCTTTGTCCTTACACCTGGCTGCAGACAGCAGTAATGAAGAAATCACATTGAAGAAAGGTAAAAACGTATTCTGCAATTCAAAACTGGAGAAGACTGGAGCTCTAAATTGCATCAGGATTATGTGAATCGTTCTGAGTTCTTTAACAATGGAACATTCAGACTGGACAGAGTTATAGAGGAAGACTGTGGAGATTACCAATTGGAAACATATAATTCAGAGGGAACAGTGTTGCACAAAGTCAACATGCTATTTGAGATACAAGGTACAGAATTGTTTTATTTTTTAGTTAGGCCCAAATACTTCCTGCATCCTTTTCTTGGTGAGAGGGATTTCTGAAAGGTCACCATGATGTCAGTACTTCAATCGGTTTGTACTGTAGGACAGAAGTAGAGCAGAAGTAGTACAACCCATAGAGAGTATATTGTTACATCATACAGTACTTTAGATATAATGTTTGGATGAATCAGAGTTAGGGTATTTGAGTGATCGCTTGTGTTTGAGACTGTTCTCTCTGCTACCGTACGGCAAGCGGAACCAGAGCGCCTAGTCTGTGACCAAAAGCCAACTGAAAAGCTTCTAACCCCAAGCCTTAAGACTGCTGAACATTTAGTCAAATGGCTACCCAGGAAATTTAAATTATTATTATTTATTTATCTGAATTGTTTTGCACTGTCTCTATGCACTCAGTAGACTCTACCCACACACTCACACATACTACACTGACACTCCAACACACACACATGCATAGACGCACACACACACACACACAATACAGAATTTTACACACACAAAACACACACACATGCAAAGACACCACACACGCACGAAAGCACACACACATACACACACATACACACTTTCACACTCTTCACATTCGCTGCTGCTACTCTGTTTATTATCTGTCCTGATTGCCTAGTCACGTTCACTCCTACCCATATGTACATACTGTATTACATCAAGTACCTCAACTACCTTGTACCCTGCACATTGACTCAGTACTGGTACTCCTAGTATATAGCCTCATTCCTACATGGTACCCTGCACATTGACTCAGTACTGGTACTCCTAGTATATAGCCTCATTCCTACATGGTACCCTGCACATTGACTCAGTACTGGTACTCCTAGTATATAGCCTCATTCCTACATGGTACCCTACACATTGACTCAGTACTGGTACTCCTAGTATATAGCCTCATTCCTACATGGTACCCTGCACATTGACTCAGTACTGGTACTCCTAGTACATAGCCTCATTCCTACAGGGTACCCTGCACATTGACTCAGTACTGGTACTCCTAGTATATAGCCTCATTCCTACATGGTACCCTGCAACGCCATGACTGCGCGTTGCACACATTGCTGGAGCAATTCCGCTGGTTGTCTGTCAGGCAGCTTACCACGACGTAACCTTGGGAACTTGTCGGGCGTTTCTCGCGCAGCGTTCTCTCATCATCGAGCTGCAGCCCTCCTGCTTCCCCTCGGACCACTCTAAGATAGCGTACCTCATCACGCTGATGTCCAGGGGAACTCTCGCCTGCGCTACGACCGTGTGGGAACAACAGCCGGCCGTATGCTTCAGTCTGGAGGAGTTTGTGGCGGAGATGAAGAAGGTTTTTGATTCTCCGTTGTCCGGGAGAAAGGCTGCCCTGAAGTTACTCCAGCTTCGGAAAGACTCCCGCAGTTTGGCAGACTATGCAGTGGATTTCTGCACATTGGCAGCTGAGAGTGCCTGGAACCCGTAATCGCTGTTTGACGCATTCCTACACGGATTATCGAAGGAAGTTGAGGACGAACAGCAGCCCGGGAACTACCGACGGATCTCGACTCGCTCATTGCCTTGGCCATCCGTATCGATCGACAGCTACGGGAACAAAGGAGGGAGAAGAGGTCCGATTCCACTCGCCCGCCCAAGGATTCCACCTCCCCTCAGAGGCATCCCGAAAGTGGGCATGGGCTTCTTTAATAAGGGTCAGTTTTCTCTTATTCCCTACTATTTGTTATTGAATGAGGTCAGTTGACTTCTAGTCTCCCCTTAGGACCCCAGCTGAGCTCCAGAGCAGGAGGGTTTGAGTGAGATATCTCTCTGAGTGACACCGGTCGGTGATTAGCCGGCTGCGTCCCTCTAAGGCCCTGCTGCTAGCTTGCTAGCCCCGGCCTGCTAGCTGCCTGAAGCCACGCACTGGACTCCTATGATCACCCGGCTATGCATCCCTCTCCCTTACGTCAATGTGCCTTGCCCATTGCTGTTTTGGTTAGTAACTACTGCTTTATTTCACTGTAGAGCCTCTAGCACTGCTCAATACACCTCAGTTAACAATTTAGTTCCACCTCCCACACACACAGTGACATCACCTGGTTTAAATGCTATTTCTAGAGACAATATCTCTTTCATCGTCACTCTATGCACAGGTTTACCCCCACTGTATTCACATCCTGCCATACCTTTGCCTGTCCATTATGCCTTGAATCTATTCTACCGTGCCCAGAAATCTGCTCCTTTTACTCTCTGTTCAGAACGCACTAGATGACCAGTTCTGTTAGCCTTTAGCCGTACCCTTATCCTACTCCTCCTCTGTTCCTCTGCTGACGTGGAGGTGAATCCAGGCCCTGCAGTGCCTAGCTCCCCTCCCATTCCCCAGGCGCTCTCATTTGTTGACTTCTGTAACTGTAAAAGGCTTGGTTTCATGCATGTTAACATTAGAAGCCTCCTCCCTAAGTTTGTTTTATTCACTACCCTAGCACACACTGCCAATCCGGATGTCCTAGCCGTGTCTGAATCATGGCCAAAGGGGACGGAGTTGCAATCTACTGCAGAGATAGCCTGCAGAGTTCTGTACTACTATCCAGGTCTGTGCCCAAACAATTTGAGCTTCTACATTTAAAAATACACCTCTCCAGAAACAAGTCTCTTACCGTTGCCGCTTGCTATAGACCACACTCTCCCCACAGCTGTGCCCTGGACACCATATGCAAACTGATTGCCCCCCATCTATCTTCAGAGATTGTGCTGCTAGATGACCTAAACTGGGACATGCTTAACACCCCGGCCATCCTACAATCTAAGCTTGATGCTCTCAATCTCATGTAACAGTATAACTTTACGTCCGTCCCCTCGCCCCGGGCGCAAACCAGGGACCCTCTGCACACACCAACAACAGTCACCCATGAAGCATCGTTACCCATCGCTCCACAAAAGCCGCGGCCCTTGCAGAACAAGGGGAACCACTACTTCAAGGTCTCAAAGCGAGTGACGTAACCGATTGAAACGCTATTAGCGCGCACCACGGCTAACTAGCTAGCCATTTCACATCCGTTACACTCACCCCCCTTTCAACCTCTTCCTTTTCCACAGCAACCAGTGATCCGGGTCAACAGCATCAATGTAACAGTTTAACTTTATGGTGTCCCCTGCGCCCCGACTCGGGCGCGAACCAGGGACCCTCTGCACACATCAACAACGGTCGCCCATGAAGCATCGTTACCCATCGCTCCACAAAGGCCGCGGCGCTTGCAGAGCAAGGGGAACCACTACTTCAAGGTCTCAAAGCGAGTGACGTAACCGATTGAAACGCTATTAGCGCACGCCACCGCTAACTAGCTAGCCATTTCACATCCGTTACACTCACACAAATTATCAATGAGCCTACCAGGTACAACACCAAATCTGTAAACACTGGCACCCTCATAGATATCATCCTCACCAACCTGCCCTCCAAATACACCTCTGCTGTCTTTAACCAGGATCTCAGCAATCACTGCCTCATTGCCTGCGTCCGTAATGGGTCCGTGGTCAAACGAGGGCCAGCCAACGAGAGCATACAGGTCGCAGTGGTGGGTAGTATATGGGGCTTTGGTGACTAAACCGATGGCACTGTGATAGACTGCATCCAATTTATTGAGTAGGGTATTGGAGACTATTTTGTAAATTACATCACCGAAGTCGAGGATTGGTAGGATGGTCAGTTTTACAAGGGTATGTTTGGCAGCATTAATGAAGGATGCTTTGTTGCGGAATAGGAAGCCAACTCTAGATTTAACTTTGGATTGGAGATGTTTGTGAGTCTGGAAGGAGAGTTTACAATCTAACCAGACACCTAGGTATTTGTAGTTGTCCATATATTCTAAGTCAGAGCCGTCCAGAGTAGTGATGTTGGACAGGCGGGCAGGTGCAGGCAGCGATTGGTTGAAGAGCATGCATTTAGTTTTACTTGTATTTAAGAGCAATTGGAGGCCATGGAAGGAGAGTTGTATGGCATTGAAGCTCGCCTGGAGGGTAGTTAACACAGTGTCCAAAGAAGGGCCAGAAGTATACAGAATGGTGTTGTCTGCGTAGAGGAGGATCAGAGACTCACCAGCAGCAAGAGCGACATCATTGATGTATTCAGAGAAGAGAGTCGGTCCAAGAATTGAACCCTGTGGCACCCCCATAGAGACTGCCAGAGGCCCGGACAACAGAACCTCCGATTTGACACACTGAACTCTATCAGAGAAGTAGTTGGTGAACCAGGCGAGGCAATCATTTGAGAAACCAAGGCTGTTGAGTCTGCCTATGAGGATGTGGTGATTGACAGAGTCGAAAGCCTTGGCCAGGTCAATGAATACGGCTGCACAGTATTGTTCCTTATCGATGGCGGTTAAGATATCGTTTAGGACCGTGAGCGTGGCTGAGGTGCACCCATGACCAGCTCTGAAACCAGATTGCATAGCGGAGAAGGTATGGTGGGATTCGAAATGGTTGGTAATCTGTTTGTTGACTTGACTTTCGAAGACCTTAGAAAGGCAAGGTAGGATAGATATAGGTCTGTAGCAGTTTGGGTCAAGAGTGCTCCCCCCCTTTGAAGAGGGGGATGACCGCAGCTGATTCCCAATCTTTGGGAATCTCAGACGACACGAAAGAGAGGTTGAACAGGCTAGTAATAGGGGTGGCAACAATTTCAGCAGATAATTTTAGAAAGAAAGGGTCCAGATTATCTAGCCCGGCTGATTTGTAGGGGTCCAGATTTTGCAGCACTTTCAGAACATCAGCTGACTGGATTTGGGAGAAGGAGAAATGGGGAAGGTTTGGGCGAGTAGCTGTGGGGGGTGCAGTGATGTTGACCGGGGTAGCCAGGTGGAAATCATGGCCAGCCATAGAATAATGCTTATTGAAATTCTCAATTATAGTGGATTTGTCGGTGGTGACAGTGTTCCCTATCTTCAGTGCAGTGGGCAGCTGGGAGGAGATGTTCTTATTCTCCATGGACTTTACAGTGTCCCAGAACCTTTTTGAGTTTGTGTTGCAGGAAGCAAATTTCTGCTTGAAAAAGCTACCCTTGGCTTTTCTAACTGCCTGTGTATATTGGTTTCTAGCTTCCCTGAAAAGTTGCATATCACGGGGGCTGTTCGATACTTTCCTAACTGCCTGTGTATTTTGGTTCCTAACTTAACTGAAAAGTTGCGTTTCGCGGGGGCTATTTGAGGCTAATGCAGTACGCCACATGATGTTTTTGTGCTGGTCAAGGGCCGTCAGGTTTGGAGTGAACCAAGGGCTATATATGTTCCTGGTTCTACATTTTTATCTTAAGATGTATGCACTAATTGTAAGTCACACTGGATAATAGCATCTGCTAAATGACTAAAATGTCAAATGTAAAAAGCCCAGTGAGTGAGACCTGTTTCCTCAAAGCAGTATGGCATTTCTCTTCAAACTGCTCCATCCGTTGAGCATGGCAAGTTTCATGAAACCACTTCTGAGAGATGGCACTTCGCTGTTCCTCCCACTCTGTTCATGTTTATGCCTACAGTATCTGATTTCCTTCCTGTGTTGAGAGTTAGTTGACAATTAATGTTGTTTTGAATGGAACACCATAAGGTATAACATCTTGTTATTACATGTATAGTACCAGTCAAAAGTTTGGACACACCTACTCATTCAAGGGTTTTTCTTTATTTGTACTATTTTCTACACTGTAGAATAATAGTGAAAACATTAAAACTATGAAATAGCACATGCAATCATTTAGGAACTAAAAAAAGTGTTAAACAAATCAAAATGTTTTTTTATATTTGAGATTCTTTAAAGTAGCCACCTTTTGCCTTGATGACAGCTTTGCACAATTTTGTCATTCTCTCAACCAGCTTCATGAGATAGTCACCTGGAACACATTTAAATGAACAGGTGGGCCTTTTAAAACTTAATTTTAGGAATTTACTATTTATTAATGTGTTTGAGCCAATCAGTTGTGTTGTGAGAAGGTATGGGTGGTATACAGAAGATAGCCCTATTTGGTAAAAGACCAAGTCCATATTATGGCAAGAACATCTCAAATAATCAAAGAGAAATGACAGTCCATAGTTACTTTAAGACATGAAGGTCAATCAATGCGGAAAATTCCAAGAACTTTTGTGAGAGAAAAATAACTTTGAACGTCTCTTCAAGTGCAGTCGCAAAAACCATCAAGCGCTATGATGAAACTGGTTCTCATTAGGACCGCCTCAGGAACGGAAGATACAGAGTTATCTCTGCTGCGGAGGAGAAGTATTTCAGCCCAAATGAATGCTTCACAGAGTTCAAGTAAGAGACACATCTCAACATCAACTTTTCATAGGAGACTGCGTGAATCAGGCCTTCATGGCCGAATTTCTGCAAGGGAACCACGACTAAAAGACACTAATAATAATAAGAGGCTATAAGAAGACTTGCTTGGGTCAAGAAACACAAGCAATGGACATTAGTCCGGTGGAAATCTGTTCTTCGGTCTGATGAGTACAAATTTGAGATGTTTGGGTTACAACCTCTGTGTCTTTGTGAGACGCAGGGTAGGTGGACAGATGATCTCCGCATATGTAGTTCCCACTGTGAAGCATGGAGGAGAAGATGTGATGGTGTGGGGGTGCTTTGCTGGTGACACTGTCAGTGATTTATTTAGAATTCAAGGCACACTTAACCAGCATGGCTATCACAGCATTCTGCAGCGATACACCATCCCATTTGGTTTGCACATAGTGGGACTATCATTTGTTATTCAACAGGACAATGACCAAAACACCTCCAGGTTGTATAAGGGCTATATGACCAAGAATGAGAGGGATGGAATGCTGCATCAGATGACCTGGCCTCCAGATTCCCCCGACCTCAACCCAATTGATTTGGGATGAGTTGGACTGCAGAGTGAAGAAAAAGCAGCCTACAAATGCTCAGCATACGTGGGAACTCCTTCAAGACTTTTGAAAAAGCTTTCAAGGTGAAGCTGGTTGAGAGAATGCCAAGAGTGTGCAAAGCTGTAATCAAGGCAAAAGATGGTTACCTTGAAGAATCTCAAATAAAAAATATATTTTGATTTGTTTTTCACTTTTTTGGTTACTATATGATTCCATATGTGTTATTTAATCGTTTTGATGTCTTCACTATTATTTTACAATGTAGAAAATAGTAAAAATAAACAAAAAAAACCTGACTAGGTGTGTCCAAACGTTTGACTGGTACTCTATGTATATGTACAGTTGTCAAGTGTCAGTGTGCAGAGGTGAGGACGGAGTCAGGCGCAGGACACAGAACTGAGTGAAATAATGTACTTTACTCGAAAAATAATCAACCATAAATTACACGCAGGGAAAACACACCATAACACAGAAGACTAACACTAAACAAGGAACAATCACGCACAAAACATCATGGAAACCAGAGGGTTAGATAGGGAAAAAATTATAACGTACTGGGAACTAGGTGTGTACAATCAAGACAAAACAAATGAAAAAAGAAACGTAGATCGGTGGCAGCTAGAAAGCCGGTGACGACGACCGCCGAATGCCACCCGAACAAGGAGAGGCACCAACTTCGGCGGAAGTCGTGACAACAGTGTCTTTTGAAAGTATTTAAACCCCTTGACCTTTTCCATATTTTGTTACATTACAGCCTTATTCTAAAATGGATTCCCATCCCCAAAATACCCAGCAATCTACACACAATACATCATAATGACAAAGCGAAAACAGGTTCTTAGAAATGTTTTTAAATGTTTTTAAAAAAAATCAGAAATGCCTTATTTGCATACGTTTGCAGACCCTTTGCTATGAGACTCGAAATTGAGCTCAGTTGAATCCTGTTCTCGTTGATCATTCTTGAGATGTTTCTACAACTTAATTGGATTCCATCTGTGATAAATTCAATTGATTGGATATGATTTAGAAAGGCACACACCTGTAAAAAATAAGGTCCCACAAATGACAGTGCATGTCAGAGGAAAAACCAAGCCAATAATCAAAGGAATCGTCTGTAGAGCTCCAAGACAGAATTTTGTTGAGGAACAGATCTGGGGAAGGGTTTGCATTGAAGGTCCCCAAGAACACAGTGGCCTCCATCATTATTAAATGGAAGAAGTTTGGAACCACCAAGACTCTTCCTAGAGCTGGCCGTCCGGCCAAACTGAGCAATTGGGGGAGAAGGGCCTTGGTAAGTGTGGTTACCAAGAACCTGATGGTCACTCTGACAGAGGTCCAGAGTTCCTCTGTGGAGATGGGAGAACCTTCCAGAAGGACAACCATCTCTGCAGCACTCCACCAATCAGGCCTTTATGGTAAAGTGGCCAGACGGAAGCCACCTCAGGCACATGTTAGCTCACTTGGAGTTTGCCAAACAGTACCTAAAGACTCTCAGACCATGAGAAACAAGAGTCTCTGTTCTGATGAAAACAAGATTGAAATCTTTGGCCTGAATGCCAAGCGTCTCGTCTGGAGGAAACCTGGCACCATCCCTACGGTGAAGTATGGTGGTGGCAGCATTATGCTGTGGGCATATTTTGGGAGACTAGTCAGGATCGAGGCAAAGATGAACGGCGCAAAGTACACAGGGATCCTTGATAAAAACTTGCTCCAGAGTGCTCAGGACCTCAGACTGGGGCAAAGGTTCACCTTCCAACAGGACAAAGAACCGAAGCACATAGCCAAGACAACGCAGGAGTGGCTTCGGGACAAGTCTCTGAATGTTCTTGAATGGCCCAGGCCGAACGAACATCTCTGGAGAGACCTGAAAATAGCTGTTAAGGAACGCTCCCCATCCAACCTGACAGAGCTAGAGAGAAGAATGGGAGAAACTTACCAAATACAGGTGTGCCAAGATTGTAGCGTCATACCCAAGAATACTTGAGGCTGTAATCGCTGCAAAAGGTGGTTCAACAAAGGTGAAATACTTATGCAAATGTCATATTTCAGTTTTTTATTATACATTTGCAAAAAAATTAAAAAAACTGTTTTTTGGTTTGCCATTATGGGGTATTGTGTGTAGATTGATGAGGGATGAAAAAAACTATTTCATACATTTTAGGATAAGGCTGTAACATAACAAAACATGTAAAAAGTCAAGGGTCTGAATACTTTCAGGAAGCACTGTATACATGGAAACACTCCAGGTTACTATTAATTGCATGCACTTGATAATATTTTGTGATTATAATGGAAAATTAAATGGTTGAACATATATGAATGATTCGCTGGTTTGCCGGCGTCACTAGTCCTGGACTAAAAAGCTATTTCAATAGACATTCTTTATTGAATATGTTTTTCAGTTTGCGGACTAGACTTAATCTCGGTCCGTGAAACTGGCACATACAGAATGAACATTCCCAAGGTACCATTACTAACAAAACCAATATTTACAACAAGAA
Organism: Salvelinus fontinalis; assembly: GCF_029448725.1. Taxonomy (NCBI): domain Eukaryota; kingdom Metazoa; phylum Chordata; class Actinopteri; order Salmoniformes; family Salmonidae; genus Salvelinus; species Salvelinus fontinalis. Next base: position 6,290,716 of record NC_074674.1, read on the forward strand.
AAAAGACTGTAACTGTCACGCCCTGGCCTTAGTATTCTTTGTTTTCTTTATTATTTTAGTTAGGTCAGGGTGTGACATGGGGAATGTCAGTGTTTTGTTTCGTTTCTTGCCTTCTTCATAATAAAAGGAAGATGGCTTATTTTCCAACTGCTGCGTTTTGGTCCGTTAATCCGCCACACGATCGTGACAGAATTACCCACCATAGGACCAAGCGGCATGGAAAGCGGCAACAGGACCTACCTACACAGGATTCATGGACATGGGAGGAGATACTGGATGGTAAGGGGCCGTGGGTTCAACCGGGAGAATATCGCCTTCCTCGTGAAGAGCTGGAGGCAGCTAAAGCCGAGAGGAGGCGATATGAGGAGGCAGCACGGAGACAAGGCTGGAAACCCGTGAGTACAACCCAAAAATTTCTTGGGGGGGGCCTTAAAGGGAGTGTGGCGAAGTCAGGTAGGAAACCTGCGCCTACTCCCTGTACTTACCGTGGAGAGCGAGAGTACGGGCAGACACCGTGTTACGCAGTAGAGCGCACGGTGTCTCCTGTACGCGTGCATAGCCCGGTTCGGTACATTTCAGCTCCACGTATCGGCCGGGCTAGACTGAGCGTTGAGCCGTATGTCATGAAGCCGGCCCAACGCATCTGGTCACCAGTGCGTCTCCTCGGGCCGGCGTACATGGCACCAGCCTTACGCATGGTGTCCCCGGTTCGCCTACATAGGCCGGTGCGGGTTATTCCACCTCCCCGCACTGGTCAGGCGACGGGGAGCATAGAACCAGGTAAGGTTGGGCAGGCTCGGCGTTCAAGGGAGCCAGTACGCCTGCACGGTCCGGTATTTCCGGCGCCACCTCCCCGCCCCAACCCAGTACCACCAGTGCCTCCTCCACGCACTAGCTATATGGTGCGTGTCTCCAGCCCTTTACCACCAGTGTCTAAACCACGCACCAAGCCTCCTGTGTGTCCCCAGAGTCCTGTGCGTCCTGTTGCTGCTCCCCGCACTAGCCCTGAGATGCGTGTCCCCAGCCCGGTGCCACCAGTCCCGGCACCACGCACCAGGCCTACAGTGCGCCTCAGCCGGCAGGAGTCTGCCGTCTGCACAGCAATGACTGAACTGCCCGTCTGCCAAGCGCCATCTGAGCCATCCGTCTCCCCAGCGCCATCTGAGCCATCCGTCTCCCCAGCGCCATCTGAGCCATCCGTCTGCAATGAGCCTGCAAAGCCGCCCGTCTGCCATGAGCCTGCAAAGCCGCCCGTCTGCCATGAGCCCACTGAGCCGTCCGCCAGACAGGAGCCGCTAGAGCCGTCCGCCAGACAGGAGCCGCTAGAGCCGTCCGCCAGACAGGAGCCGCTAGAGCCTTCCGCCAGACAGGAGCCGCTAGAGCCGTCCGCCAGACAGGAGCCGCTAGAGCCGCCCGTCAGACAGGATCTGCCGGAGCCGCCAACCAGACAGGATCTGCCAGAGCCGCCAACCAGACAGGAGCAGCCAGATCAGTCAGCCAGCCATAAGCAGCCAGATCCGTCAGCCAGCCATGAGCAGCCAGATCCGTCAGCTAGCTATGAGCAGCCAGATCCGTCAGCTAGCCATGAGCAGCCAGATCCGTCAGCTAGCCATGAGCAGCCAGATCCGTCAGCTAGCCATGAGCAGCCAGATCCGTCAGCTAGCCATGAGCAGCCAGATCCGTCAGCTAGCCATGAGCAGCCAGTTCCGTCAGCTAGCCATGAGCAGCCAGATCCGTCAGCTAGCCATGAGCAGCCAGATCCGTCAGCTAGCCATGAGCAGCCAGATCCGTCAGCTAGCCATGAGCAGCCAGATCCGTCAGCCAGCCATGAGCAGCCAGATCCGTCAGCCAGCCATGAGCAGCCAGATCCGTCAGCCAGCCATGAGCAGCCAGATCAGTTAGCCAGCCATGAGCAGCCAGATCCGTTAGCCAGCCATGAGCAGCCAGATCCGTTAGCCAGCCATGAGCAGCCAGATCTGTCAGCCAGCCATGGGCCGTCCCTCAGTCCGGAGCTGCAGTCCCTCAGTCCGGAGCTGCAGTCCCTCAGTCCGGAGCTGCCATTCATCAGTCCGGAGCTGCCATTCATCAGTCCGGAGCTGCCCCTTACCCTGGTGCTGCCCCTTACCCTGGTGCTGCCCCTTACCCTGGTGCTGCCCCTTACCCTGGTGCTGCCCCTTACCCTGGTACTGCCCCTGATCCTGGTACTGCCCCTGATCCTGGTACTGCCCCTTACCCTGGTACTGGACCTTAGTCCGGAGCTGTCACTTAGTCCGGAACTGCCCCTTAATACAATGGGGTTAATGTGGAGGGGGGTCGTTTGGAGGAAGCCTAGGAGGTGGTTAGGTACTGTGGTGACGTGGGGACCGCGACCAGAGCCGGAGCCGCCACCGTGGAGGGAAGCCCACCCAGACCCTCCCCTAGACTGTGTATGGTGCGCCCGGAGTTCGCGCCTCAAGGGGGGGGTTATGTCACGCCCTGGCCTTAGTATTCTTTGTTTTCTTTATTATTTTAGTTAGGTCAGGGTGTGACATGGGGAATGTTTATGTTTTGTTGGTGTTGGGTGTTTATATGGTAAAGGGGTTATGGGGTGTAGTATATGGTTTTGTGTTGAGTGTAGATGTCTAGCGTTGTCTATGTTGGTTAGTTATCTAGGAGAGTCTATGGTTACCTGAATGAGTTCCCAATTAGAGACAGCTGATTTCGGTTGTCTCTGATTGGGAGCCTTATTTAGGGTAGCCATAGGCTCTCATTGGTTGTGGGTAATTGTCTATGTTAAACGTTTGTAGCCTGTGTGTGCACGACGTTAGTAGCTTCACGGTCGTTTTCTTGTTTTGTATAGTGTGTCAGTGTTTTGTTTCGTTTCTTGCCTTCTTCATAATAAAAGGAAGATGGCTTATTTTCCAACTGCTGCGTTTTGGTCCGTTAATCCGCCACACGATCGTGACAGTAACAGTATTGAATTTTGAAGTATATTTTTTCAAAAAAGAAATACCAACATTGGGAACTATTGTCAGGATCTCTACAATGATTTTGATAATGGTTGTATTGGATCAGAGAATTTAATTGTTTTTCTGTATTTTATTATCTTTATTCCATTGCAGTTAATAAGGGTTATTGTTAGTGACCTTTAAATGATGTTCTTTGGATTATATTTTAGATATTTAATTGACTCTATTCATCCATCCACCTCACCTGTGGACAATCATAATTTAATAATATGGCAAAGTAGTAAATACCTAACAACAACTTAAGTGGGTTTTTTTTAAAGTTTGCAAGCAGGCACAGTATACTTGTGGTTTTCTGTTCACACTAGGTATGCACTGCTTACAAAAGTGTCAAAATCTGTTTGTCACCCTGACAAACATGCACATTGTCTTCTCTACAAGCCTGTTTTTCATTTGTCGAGTATCACCACATTATGATCAGTTCACGTCAATTCACTCAGTATTTATGGTAGTGCTCCTGTGAGAATTCTGCTAAATGTTACTCGTCTTGTGCAGCCTGAAGAGAAATGGATCCTGTGATTACTATAGTTCTGGTGGTGACAGCAGCAGCAGCACAAGGTGAGCCATGATATTACACAGAACAGAGGCCTAGACAAGCCTTAATAAGACACAAACAACAATGATGCTAATATTTGAACATGTTCTGCTAATCCAAATTACATTTATTAGACTACATAGTGACAAAATGTACACAAAATAATAATAATCAGTCCGTATGCACTAATAACAAGTGTTAGATAAATAATCAAGAACTGAGATATATAAAATGTTTGCTTAGCAAAAATGTGAATATTTAATATTGCATTATTGTTATATATTTTGCACCTTCAGACTTACATTAATGCATCACAGACATACACTTACATACTTGTTACGAAACCGATTAACTAGCCTGCTAATATTGGTGTAATCATAAGTCTAGGTATCTTTGAAAATATATATAATAATTGATCAAGCCTACAAGCAATACAATACTCTATTATTATGGTGGGATATTATAATACGGTTTTAAATACCTCAATGACCGTAAAGGAAATCATATTGCAAACTATCACCCTCCTGCACTTAAGGAAATCACAAAATATCATGGATATATTGAAACTAGTGGATATATGGAGGCTTACATATCCTGACCTAGTGAGATATACATAGCGGAGGCTCAGTCAAGCTAGTCGTCTTGACTACTTTCTTATGTAATTCTTGTTCTCACAAAAAGTTTTAAAAGTGTTGATAGGGGATATAATGCAGTCTGACCTTGGCATACACATTACTCTTACAGAATTTCCACGTGGGTTAGGATATTGGACATTTTTATCAAAGCCTATTTGATAATAACTTGTTTTTAACTAGAACAGAAGAATGAGGAACTGACTTCTTCTGACATAACATACTGTAGGTACAGCCGATCCCCTTATTGTATGGAACACTTTTAAATGTGCCTTTAGAGGGCATGCAATTCAATACTCATCTTTAAAACAAAAGCAATTTAGGTCAACAGAGTTCATATTAACAAAGTAAATAGAAGTACTAATTGTACAGATAGATGGCAATACAAACTGTACCATAGGCACAGAATAAGTTAGAGGAAATACTAAGAGGGATGGAGGAACCTATTCAAGAAAGATCAAGTGTAATATATTAAAACAAACGAATTGGGGGGGAAAAAAAATATATTTTCTTATCGAATTTCTAACAAAAATAATTTACAGAAAGTTGTTACAAATGACAGATCCACCAAACAATACTTTGAAAGAGAAAGCAAAGTAGTTTACGCACATGTTTTAATTTCAGTCTCCTACATCTCCATTAACCGAAGTAAAATTGTATTTATTAGTACTGTGAAATTAACAGCTGTACAGAAAGATTAATGTGAAGGCCAAATTGGAGAGGAGGAACTTCTTGATGCAATTAAAGCCTTTAAGTCCGGGAAAACTCCAGAGCTGGATGAAATACCAGTTGAGGTATATCAATCCTTTTTTGATGTACTCAGAGGACCGTTATTGCATGTTTTAACCACTCCTATAAAAATGGTAGATTATCAGATACTCAACAAGAAGGACTGATTTAATTATTAATCAAACAGGACCCAAGTGGTAAATATAAAGATCCAGTCCATTTAATAATGTGGACACCCCTTACACTTCAGTGTTGTGATACAAAAATTATAGCAAAATGAATAGCGCATAGAATTTAAAAGGTATTGTCGGACATTATTCATCCTAGTCACACAGGTTTTTAACATGGACGATACATTGGAGATGATATGAGACAGGTACTGGAAACGATAGAACACTATGAACAATCTGGGAAACCACGCCTGATATTCATAGCTGACTTTGAAAAGGCTTTTGATAAAGTATGACTGCAATTTAAATATAAATGCCCGGAATATTTCAATTTTTGAGAATCTCTTATACAATGGGTTAAACTTATGTATAGCGTAAAAAAGTAAATAATGGCTACATCTCTGAAAGTATTAAACTGTCAAGAGGACCTAAACAAGGCTGTCCACTATCGGCATATCTATTTATTATGGCAATCGAAATGTTCGTTATTAAAATCAGATCCAACAATAATATCAAGGGGATAGAAATCCAGGGTTTGAAAACCGAGGTATAAATTGTACGCTGATTTTTATTTTATTTTATTTTATTTCACGTTTATTTAACCAGGTAAGCTGGTTGAGAACAAGTTCTCATTTACAACTGAGACCTGGCCAAAATAAAGCAAAGCAGTGCAACACAAACAACAACACAGAGTTACAAATGGAATAAACAAGCGTACAGTCAATAACACAATAGAAAAAAAATAAAGTCTATATACAGTGTGTGCAAATGGCATGAGGAGGTAAGGCAATGAATAGGCCATAGTAACAAGTAATTACAATTCAGCAAATTTACACTGGAGTGATAGATGAGCAGATGATGAGTGTGCAAGTAGAAATACTGGTGTGCAAAAGAGCAAAAAAGTAAATAAAAACAATATGGGAATGAGGTAGGTAGATTGGATGGGCTATTTACAGATGGGCTATGTACAGCTGCAGCGATTGGTTAGCTGCTCGGATAGCTGATGTTTAAAGTTAGTGAGAGAAATATAAGTCTCCAGCTTCAGAGATTTTAGCAATTTGTTCCAGTCATTGGCAGCAGAGAACTGGAAGGAAAGGCCGTCAAAGGAGGTGTTGGCTTTGGGGATGACCAGTGAAATATACCTGCTGGAGCGCGTGCTACGAGTGGATGTTGTTATCGTGACCAGTGAGCTGAGATAAGGCAGAGCTTTACCTAGCAAAGACTTATAGATGACCTGGAGGCAGTGGGTCTGGCGACGAATATGTAGCGAGGGCCAGCCAATTTAGAGCATACAGGTCGCGGTGGTGGGTGGTATATGGGGCTTTGGTGACGAAATGGATGGCACTGTGATAGACTGCATCCAGTTTGCTGAGTAGAGTGTTGGAGGATATTTGTAAATGACATCGCCGAAGTCGAGGATCGGTAGGATAGTCAGTTTTACGAGGGTATGTTTGGCGGTGTGTGTGAAGGAGACTTTGTTGCGGAATAGAAAGCCGATTCTAGATTTATTTTTGGATTGGAGATGTTTAATATGAGTCTGGAAGGAGAGTTTGATGATTAATGTTTTCTTTTAAATCCACAATTTGGATCCCTCAACAGCCTCATAGAGGATCTAGATAATTTTCTAACCTCTCTGGATTATAACCAAATTATGATAAGTGTGCTATATTACCTATTGGATAACAAAAAGGTTTATATTACCATATAGTTTACCAATAAAATGGTCTGACAGTGATCTGATATACGTATTCATATCCCGAAAGAAAGAAATGATCTCACTACAAAACATTTTAATAGAAAGTTAAATAATATAGATAAATTCTTATTAACTTTTATTTAACCAGGGAAAAAAACATTGAGACCTACTGTAGGTGTCATTTGCAAATTTGCGCATGGAACAATAAAGAAAAGAAAAGTATACACAATTTAAAACACAAAATTAAATCAATTGCAAATATTATATAAAGATTTATCCAACTCTGTGGAAACACGTGGAGTCTCCATCATTAACCAACCCTGTGATCTAGTGTTGTAATCTGAGTTTCTATATTTCAACAATGATGTTAAGTAAATTTGTAGTTTATTGACTAAGGCTTTATAAACAAAAACAGGATAAGGAAGTGACCTACGTGTTTTTAGTGAGGTCCAATTAACTTTATGATAAAGGATACAGTGGTGTCAAAACTGTCAGATGTTATAAAACTAAGTGAGATATGATAAATAGTGTCCAAGGGCTTCAAAACACTGTTAGCTGCATTCATGTATTTAATATCACCATAATCTATAACAGGAATGAATGTAGACTGAATGATCTGTTTCATACTATTTAATGAAAGGCCCTATTCCTATAGAAGAAGCTCAACTTAATTCTTAATTTCTTCACTAACTCGTCAACAGGCTTTTTAAAACAACATTTTTCTTAAATCCAGAAAAAAACGACCTGTCTCTTTGTGGAAGAATGACCCTGATTAACTCATTAGTCATATCTCAGTTGACCTATTTGTTTATGGCCTTGTCTACACAGACCGATACATTTTTTAAAATTATTTGAGCAAAAAAGATTCAACTTTATTTGAAACGGCAAGCCAGACAAAATAAAACGGGCCTATTCATAAAATTAATATAAATTCTGAGTGCAGAAAGGATTTAATATTAAAGCATTAGACCTTTTACAAAGGATTTAGTCATACAAAAGTTATACTTAAATACCAACTGGTTCTCTAGCAGATTAGTAAGAATGTCTCCCATGTTCAAGAATGGCCTTTTGCTGTCTGGGGGAATGGAGTGTGGAAGTGTATGCTGTACAGTGTTTGTCTATGTCCTAACACTAACCTTGTCCCCATATCATAACATACTGACCTAAGATCATTGTTCCACAGTTAATGCCGTGGTCTGTAATCTCTCTCACGAGAATGGAACTCATCAATGCTATGGGGCTCTGGGAGAATCTTTGTCCTTACACCTGGCTGCAGACAGCAGTAATGAAGAAATAACATTGAAGAAATGTGATAAACGTATTCTGCAATTCAAAACTGGAGAAGACTGGAGATCTAAATTGCATCAGGATTATGTGAATCGCTCTGAGTTCTTTAATAATGGAACATTCAGACTGGACAGAGTTATAGAGGAAGACAGTGGAGATTACCAATTGGAAACATATAATTCAACAGGAGAAGTGTTGCGCAGAGTCAACATGCTACTTGAGATACAAGGTACATAATTGTTTTATCTTTTAGTTAAGCCTAAATACTTCATTCATCCATTTCATGGTGGAAAAGGGGGATTTTTGAAAGGTCGCCAGGATGTCAGTACTTCAATATGTTGGTACTATAGGACTTGGCAGCAGTAGTACAACACAGAGAGAGTATATTGTTACATCATACAATACTTTTGATATGTTTTAATGAATCAGAGTTAGGGTATTTGAGTGATTTCCTGTGTTTGTGTCTGTCAGCCCCGGCGTCAGAGCCAGTGCTGTCTCACCTCTGTCTGCCTCATGGAGAAACCGTGGGCACATGCTCCTCAGAGGGAGATGGTCTTCAGTACAGCTGGACCTTGAACGGCCAGAATCTGACCAGGAGTGTAGCCTATGACCACTACCAGAACAGTGTCATCATACTGAAGAGTGATGTGACAGGAACCCTGACCTGTATGGTTCAGAATAAAGTTAGCAGCAGCAGCTCCACTATTGATCTCTCCTTGGCCTGCTCAGGTAATCTCAGGACAGTTGACTTCATTCCCACCTTTTGAAATAAGAGTACAACTCTGTTTCATTTAGCTGGTCAACAAGTGTTGTGTTCTGATGTTTTCTTTCTAGTTGTCTCTTCCCAGTTTCCTTCAGTAGCTGTGACAGTGTCTGTGGCTCTGACTGTTGGAACTCTCACACTACTTGCACTGTTTGTCGTTATTAACCATCTATGCAAGAAACAAAGATCCAGATTTGATACTTCAGGTAAAATGTTATAAGTAATTTAGTTTCACGTCCAGACCATAAATTTGAAATGTTGAATAAACATGACATTTTGTTTCACGTCCAGATTGTACAACAGCTTTTCTTTCACTTTTCAGAAAGCGTTGATGAGGTTGTTGTTTACGCTGATGTGAAAATAGGCCGGCAAAGAAATCAGGCAAGGAAGCAGAGGCCCCCAGCCACAGAGACGGTGGAGTATGGACAGATCAAAATGGCTGTGAACCCAGGTGTGGCAGGCTGCCCATAGACTCAAGGCTAGACATTTTAACCACATGTAGCTTTCTAAAGCAGTAATAAGACAAGGGTTGACTGAACATTATGTGGATGATTGAGTAGATGAGACAGACCATCAAACTTAAAGACTAGTGTCAAATGAACACAACAAGATGACATCATGCATCATGCAAGGAATGCTAGGAAGATGCACTGCATGTAGTTTGTAGTTTGTTAACATAAATAACGATCTCATTTTCTATCATATATTGTACAGTGGTATAAAAAGTGTTCAGTATTTTGTAACTTTTCCTTAAAACCATGATATCAATGTATCTCTATTTCAATGTTTGAATGTATCCTGACTAGAGTGCTGGCAAGTTAGAACATGGCTCTATTGCTGGAGAACACATGTGAACATTTCCTGTAAACTGAGCCGCGATATCATATTGTAAATGTAATGCTTTCTTTCTTTTTAGGCATCCATGTAGTTTTACCAATGTCTATTTGAGATCAAATACTCATTTACAATTGTTATATAATATATTGTTAATGAGGGGCTGTAAATAAATAAAGGCTTTGTACATATTTTACATTGTTTAAAGTATTTAGGGCTATTCATGTATGATTTCTTACATATATTGCTGCAGAGACTACAAAAACATTTATATTGGTAAGAGAATAAAAGATAAGACACAACTCTATGTAGTTGCATATTACAAAAGTTTTGTGAACTCATCATTTTATGATGTTCACTCCGCAATGTACTGACTCTTGCATGCTCTGTTAAGGAGGTGTGAGGACCACTGGTGAGACATTAGAGAGCACCATCAATGTAAAATATTGGACAGCTGGAATGTGTAACTTCAATGTAAAACAATAGTCTGTCATTTTGAATACAAACCCCGCAATGTCTCCCTCTGAAAAGAAACTCTACTTGTTTTTTCCTGAACGACACAAACAGACAAACAGACATTCAAAGAGAGACCATGAACTAAAAATGATTGAACATATAGTGTACTTACTTTGTATGAATCTAAAGTGAGGTCTCATGTCCTTTTTGAAGACATCCTACAAACAAATACTTAAAGTAGTCCTAAGGAAACAACGTAGGCACTGATGTTGTAGGAAGAGAAACAATGTGGGCATTTAGTTTAAAACATGTGTTTATAATTATTGACCTTTCTGTTGTTGTCTGGAAGCTATAAATGAAAGGTGTGTCAGCTGACCTCCACATGTCTTAAGATAGAGTGTGGTCACTGAGCAGAGGTCAAACTAACATCACAAACTGTTGTTCAAACTGTTTTCATATTGTAGAGGACCGGACTTATGATAACCATGGAAAAACGCTCTTAAAATGACGCTCGAGAGAAGGCAAACGTTTTACGTGTCCCCAACCGATTGTGTTTTTTTGTTCGTTTTTTTTGCGTTGTTTGTAACTTATTTTGTTACTTATTTTGTACATAATGTTGCTGCTACCGTCTCTTATGACCGAAAATAACTTCTAGACATCAGGACTGCAATTACTCACCACGGACTGGCAGAATCCTTTTTTCCCTTAAGGAGTCTGACGAGAACGATATGCTGCTTACTCGGGAACAGATCCAGATCCCCGTGATTTGCGTGAAGATGTCACGGCAGTCGTTAAAGGAAGACCAAAGTGCAGCGTGGTGAGCGTACATATTCCTTTTATTTTAGAAAATGACTCCAACAAAACAACAAACGAAAAAACAACCGTGAAGCTTACAAGGCAAAATACCACTAAATATAGTCAACTTCCCACAATGACACAAGGGAAAAAAGGCTGCCTAAGTATGATTCCCAATCAGAGACAACGATGGACAGCTGTCCCTGATTGAGAACCATACCCGGCCAAAATATAGAAATACACAAACCTACAAAACAGAACATAGAATGCCCACCCCAAATCACACCCTGACCAAACCAAATAGAGACATAAAAAGGATCTCTAAGGTCAGGGCGTGACAGAAGAGGTGGCAGAGAAAAAGGGGCCGGAGGGCAGGCTGCCTTCTGAGAATTCGTAGGCGATCGAATAAACCCCCACTTCCTTCCACTCTGCTAGCAAACGTGTAATCTTTGGAGAATAAAATAGATGACCTACTCTGAACCGGCAGGATAGAACAGCAGCGTCTGGTAAGACAAGGGGCAGCGGACTATGTATTTTTGTAAACAACAGCTGGTGCATGATATTGAAGGAAGTCTCAAGCTATTGCTCACCTGAGGTACAGTATCTCATGATAAGCTGTAGACCACACTATCTACCTAGAGAGTTTTCATCTGTATTTTTCGAAACTGTTTACATACCGCCACAGTCCGAGGCTGGCACTAAGACAGCATTGAATGAGCTGGATCCTGCCATGAGCAAACAAGAAAATGCTCACCCAGAGGCGGCGCTCCTAGTAGCCGGGGACTTTAATGCAGGGAAACCTAAATATGTTTTACCAAATTTCTATCAGCATGTTAAATGTGCAACCAGAGGGGGGAAAAACTCTGGACCACCTTTACTCCACACACAGAGATGCATACAAAGCTCTCCCTAGTCCTCCATTTGGCAAATCTGACCATAATTATATCATCCTGATTCCTGCTTACAAGCAAAAATTAAAGCAGGAAGCACCAGTGACTAGATCAATAAAAATGCGGTCAGATGAAGCAGATGCTAACCTGCAGGACTGTTTGGCTAGCACAGACTGGAACATGTTACGGGATTCCTCCGATGGCATTGAGGAGTACACCACATCAGTCATTGGCTTCATCAGTAAGTGCATCGATGATGTCGTCCCCACAGTGACCGTACCTACATACCCCAACCAGAAGCCATGGATTACAGGCAACATCCATACTGAGCTAAAGGCTAGAGCTGCCACTTTCAAGGAGCGTCACTCTAACCCGGAAGCATATAAGAAATCCCGCTATGCCCTCCGATGAACCAGTAAACAGGCAAAGCATCAATACAGGACTAAGATCGAATCCTACTGCACAGGCTCTGACGCTCATCGGATGTGGCAGGGCTTGAAACCATTACAGTCTACAAAGAGAAGCACAGCCAAGAGCTGCCCAGTGACACAAGCCTACCAGACGAGCTGAACTACTTCCATGCTTGCTTCGAGGCAAATAACACTCAAACATGCATGAGAGCACCAGGTGTTTCCGGAAGACTGTGTGATCACGCTCTTTGCAGCCAATGTGAGTAAGACCTTTAAACAGGTCAACAATCATAAGGCCGCAGGGCCAGACGGATTACCAGGATGTGTACTCAAAGCATGCGCTGACCAACTGTTAAGTGTCTTCACTGACATTTTCAACCTCTCCCTGTGCAAGTCTGTTATACCAACATGTTAAAAGCTGACCACCATAGTGCCTGTGCCCAAGAACACTAAGGCAACCTGCCTAAATTAATACCGACCGGTAGCACTCACGTCTGTAGCCATGAAGTGTTTTGAAAGGCTCACATCAACACCATTATCCCAGAAAGCCTAGACCCATTCCAATTTCCATACCGTCCAAACAGATCCACAGATGATGCAATCAAAAGGAACACCTATGTGAGAATGCTATTCCTTGACTACAGCTCAGCATTCAACACCATGGTGCCCTCAAAGCTCATCACTAAGCTAAGGGCCCTGGGACTAAACACCTCCCTCTGCAACTGGATCCTGGACATCCTGACGGGCCTCCCCCAGGTGAGAAGGGTAGGTAACAACACATCCACCACGCTGATCCTCAACACAGGGGCCCCTCAGAGGTGTGTGCTCGGTCCCCTCCTGTACTCCCTTTTCACTCATGACTACACGGCCAGGCACGGCTCCAACACCATCATTAAGTTTGCCGATGACACAACAGTGGTAGGCCTGATCACCGACAATGTCGAGACAGCCTATAGGGAGGAGGTCAGAGACCTGGCCGTGTGGTGCCAGGACAACAACCGCTCCCTCAACGTGATCAAGACAAAGGAGATGATTGTGGACTACAGGAAAAAGAGGACAGAGCACGCTCCCATTCTCATCGACGGGGCTGTAGTGGAGCAGGTTGAGAGTTTCAAGTTCCCTGATGTCCACATCACGAACAAACTAAAGTGGTCCAAGCACACCAAGACAGTCGTGAAGAGGGCACAACAAACCTGTTCCCCCTCAAGAGACTGGAAAGATTTGGCATGGGTTCTCAGATCCTCAAAAGGTTCTACAGCTGCATCATCGAGAGCATCCTGACTGGTTGCATCACTGCCTGGTATGGTAACCGGCTGCAAGGCACTACAGAGGGTAGTGCGAACGGCCCAGTACATCACTTGGGCCAAGCTTCCTGCCATCCAGGACCTCTATACCAGGTGGCATAATTCTTATCTGTATTTGTTTAAACTGCATTGTTGGTTAGGGGCTCGTAAGTAAGCATTTCACTGTAAGGTCTACCTGTCGTATTCGGCGAATGTGACTAATAACATTTCATTTGATTTGATTTGATGAGGAGAGCATATGATTTCTAAAATACATCTAGAGCATTTGTCATCCATTCAGTTTGAGAAGTCAACTTTGACATTTTCACATTGGTCAGTGAATGCATTAAGACGTTTCCTACCAAATGAATATGTAATTAGATGATTGAATGTGTAATTAGATGATTGAATATGTAATTAGATGATTGAATGTGTAATTAGATGATTGAATGTGTAATTAGATGATTGAATATGTAATTAGATGATTGAATGTGTAATTAGATGATTGAATGTGTAATTAGATGATTGAATGTGTAATTAGATGATTGAATGTGTAATTAGAGGATTGAATGTGTAATTAGAGGATTGAATGTGATGACCCACATCAGATGTTGATATTTGTGGAATATGATTGATCTTTCAAAAATCATACACTTACAGTGCATTAGGAAAAGTATTCTGATCTCTTGACTTTTTCAACATTTTGTTATGTTATGTAGCAATTTAATATAGGCCTGCTATCTGGTGGGAGATGTAGCAATGTAATATAGGCCTGCTATCTGGTGGGAGATGTAGCAATTTAATATAGGCCTGCTATCTGGTGGGAGATGTAGCAATTTAATATAGGCCTGCTATCTGGTGGGAGATGTAGCAATTTAATATAGGCCTGCTATCTGGTGGGAGATGTAGCAATTTAATATAGGCCTGCTATCTGGTGGGAGATGTAGCAATTTAATATAGGCCTGCTATCTGGTGGGAGATGTAGCAATTTAATATAGGCCTGCTATCTGGTGGGAGATGTAGCAATTTAATATAGGCCTGCTATCTGGTGGGAGATGTAGTAATTTAATATAGGCCTGCTATCTGGTGGGAGATGTAGCAATGTAATATAGGCCTGCTATCTAGTGGGAGATGTAGCAATGTAATATAGGCCTGCTATCTGGTGGGCGATGTAGCAATTTAATATAGGCCTGCTATCTAGTGGGAGATGTAGCAATTTAATATAGGCCTGCTATGTGGTGGGAGATGTAGCAATTTAATATAGGCCTGCTATCTGGTGGGAGATGTAGCAATTTAATATAGGCCTGCTATCTGGTGGGAGATGTAGCAATTTAATATAGGCCTGCTATCTGGTGGGAGATGTAGCAATTTAATATAGGCCTGCTATCTGGTGGGAGATGTAGCAATTTAATATAGGCCTGCTATCTGGTGGGAGATGTAGCAATTTAATATAGGCCTGCTATCTGGTGGGAGATGTAGCAACATCCGGTTTGGAGCGAGCGGTCGCATTCGCTCCGCAGGTAGTATAACTTTTCATTACATTTCATTACATTTCATTATAGTACAACGGTTTGATTTGTCTAACCTTAGTAATTTCTTCTTAGCTAGCTACATAGCCGTCTTTGTATCAAAGATAATTGCGTAATTATCGTATTTCGTTGTCCTATCGTAGTCCACACTGCTATCTGCCCAGCAGCTAGCCAGCTAGCCAGCTAGCAAACGTCCACCGTCTACCGAATAGTAGTATAACTTTTCATTACATTTCATTATAGTACAACGGTTTGATTTGTCTAATCTTAGCAACTTCTTCTTAGCTAGCTACATAGCCGTCTTTGTATCAAAGATAATTGCGTAATTATCGTGTTTCGTCGTCCTAACGCAGTCTACACTGCTATCTGCCCAGCAGCTAGCCAGCTAGCCAGCTAGCAAACGTCCACCGTCTACCGAATAGCAGCACTGTAGAAACTATTACACTCAACGGAACGACTTGATTAGTGTAGTGTTAGCTAGCTACATAGTTGTCTTTGCTGTCTTCGTATCCAAGATAATTGGGTAGTTCAGAGTGTGTAGTTTTAGAGTGATTATCTTAACTTACCGAGGTTAGCTAGCCAGCTATTTGTCGTCCTTAACGTAGGAAACACTGCTAGCTAGCCAACAGCTAGCCAACGTCTACCGAATAGAACTTCCGCACTCAACAACCCGGTCGCATTCCGCTTCGCTCCACAGGTAGTATCACATTTTCATTTCATTTCATTACAGTACAACGGTTTGATTTGTTTGATCGTAGCTAGCTACATAGCTAGCTACATAGTCGTCTTTGTATCAAAGATAATTGTGTAGTCTAGAGCGATTTTCTAGGTTAGCTAGCCAGCTATTGTCGTTCTTTTAACGCAACGTAACGTAATCAACACTGCTAGCTAGCCAGCTAGCCACCGAATAGCAGCACTGTAGCAGCACTGTAGAAACTATTACACTCAACGGAACGACTTGATTAGTGTAGTGTCAACAACGCAGCCACTGCCAACTAGCCTACTTCAGCAGTACTGTATCATTTTAATCATTTTAGTCAATAAGATTCTTGCTACGTAAGCTTAACTTTCTGAACATTCGAGACGTGTAGTCCACTTGTCATTCCAATCTCCTTTGCATTAGCGTAGCCTCTCCTGTAGCCTGTCAACTATGTGTCTGTCTATCCCTGTTCTCTCCTCTCTGCACAGACCATACAAACGCTTCACACCGCGTGGCCGCGGCCACCCTAATCTGGTGGTCCCAGCGCGCACGACCCACGTGGAGTTCCAGGTCTCCGGTAGCCTCTGGAACTGCCGATCTGCGGCCAACAAGGCAGAGTTCATCTCAGCCTATGCCTCCCTCCAGTCCCTCGACTTCTTGGCACTGACGGAAACATGGATCACCACAGATAACACTGCTACTCCTACTGCTCTCTCTTCGTCCGCCCACGTGTTCTCGCACACCCCGAGAGCAGCTGGTCAGCGGGGTGGTGGCACCGGGATCCTCATCTCTCCCAAGTGGTCATTCTCTCTTTCTCCCCTTACCCATCTGTCTATCGCCTCCTTTGAATTCCATGCTGTCACAGTTACCAGCCCTTTCAAGCTTAACATCATTATCATTTATCGCCCTCCAGGTTCCCTCGGAGAGTTCATCAATGAGCTTGATGCCTTGATAAGCTCCTTTCCTGAGGACGGCTCACCTCTCACAGTTCTGGGCGACTTTAACCTCCCCACGTCTACCTTTGACTCATTCCTCTCTGCCTCCTTCTTTCCACTCCTCTCCTCTTTTGACCTCACCCTCTCACCTTCCCCCCCTACTCACAAGGCAGGCAATACGCTTGACCTCATCTTTACTAGATGCTGTTCTTCCACTAACCACATTGCAACTCCCCTCCAAGTCTCCGACCACTACCTTGTATCCTTTTCCCTCTCGCTCTCATCCAACACTTCCCACACTGCCCCTACTCGGATGGTATCGCGCCGTCCCAACCTTCGCTCTCTCTCCCCCGCTACTCTCTCCTCTTCCATCCTATCATCTCTCCCCTCTGCTCAAACCTTCTCCAACCTATCTCCTGATTCTGCCTCCTCAACCCTCCTCTCCTCCCTTTCTGCATCCTTTGACTCTCTATGTCCCCTATCCTCCAGGCCGGCTCGGTCCTCCCCTCCCGCTCCGTGGCTCGACGACTCATTGCGAGCTCACAGAACAGGGCTCCGGGCAGCCTAGCGGAAATGGAGGAAAACTCGCCTCCCTGCGGACCTGGCATCCTTTCACTCCCTCCTCTCTACATTTTCCTCTTCTGTCTCTGCTGCTAAAGCCACTTTCTACCACTCTAAATTCCAAGCATCTGCCTCTAACCCTAGGAAGCTCTTTGCCACCTTCTCCTCCCTCCTGAATCCTCCTCCCCCCCCCCCTCCTCCCTCTCTGCAGATGACTTCGTCAACCATTTTGAAAAGAAGGTCGACGACATCCGATCCTCGTTTGCTAAGTCAAACGACATCGCTGGTTCTGCTCACACTGCCCTACCCTGTGCTCTGACCTCTTTCTCCCCTCTCTCTCCAGATGAAATCTCGCGTCTTGTGACGGCCGGCCGCCCAACAACCTGCCCGCTTGACCCTATCCCCTCCTCTCTTCTCCAGACCGTTTCCGGAGACCTTCTCCCTTACCTCACCTCGCTCATCAACTCATCCCTGACCACTGGCTACGTCCCTTCCGTCTTCAAGAGAGCGAGAGTTGCACCCCTTCTGAAAAAACCTACACTCAATCCCTCCGATGTCAACAACTACAGACCAGTATCCCTTCTTTCTTTTCTCTCCAAAACTCTTGAACGTGCCATCCTTGGCCAGCTCTCCTGCTATCTCTCTCAGAATGACCTTCTTGATCCAAATCAGTCAGGTTTCAAGACTAGTCATTCAACTGAGACTGCTCTTCTCTGTATCACGGAGGCGCTCCGCACTGCTAAAGCTAACTCTCTCTCCTCTGCTCTCATCCTTCTAGACCTATCGGCTGCCTTCGACACTGTGAACCATCAGATCCTCCTCTCCACCCTCTCCGAGTTGGGCATCTCCGGCGCGGCCCACGCTTGGATTGCGTCCTACCTGACAGGTCGCTCCTACCAGGTGGCGTGGCGAGAATCTGTCTCCTCACCACGCGCTCTCACCACTGGTGTCCCCCAGGGCTCTGTTCTAGGCCCTCTCCTATTCTCGCTATACACCAAGTCACTTGGCTCTGTCATAACCTCACATGGTCTCTCCTATCATTGCTATGCAGACGACACACAATTAATCTTCTCCTTTCCCCCTTCTGATGACCAGGCGGCGAATCGCATCTCTGCATGTCTGGCAGACATATCAGTGTGGATGACGGATCACCACCTCAAGCTGAACCTCGGCAAGACGGAGCTGCTCTTCCTCCCGGGGAAGGACTGCCCGTTCCATGATCTCGCCATCACGGTTGACAACTCCATTGTGTCCTCCTCCCAGAGCGCTAAGAACCTTGGCGTGATCCTGGACAACACCCTGTCGTTCTCAACTAACATCAAGGCGGTGGCCCGTTCCTGTAGGTTCATGCTCTACAACATCCGCAGAGTACGACCCTGCCTCACACAGGAAGCGGCGCAGGTCCTAATCCAGGCACTTGTCATCTCCCGTCTGGATTACTGCAACTCGCTGTTGGCTGGGCTCCCTGCCTGTGCCATTAAACCCCTACAACTCATCCAGAACACCGCAGCCCGTCTGGTGTTCAACCTTCCCAAGTTCTCTCACGTCACCCCGCTCCTCCGCTCTCTCCACTGGCTTCCAGTTGAAGCTCGCATCCGCTACAAGACCATGGTGCTTGCCTACGGAGCTGTGAGGGGAACGGCACCTCAGTACCTCCAGGCTCTGATCTGGCCCTACACCCAAACAAGGGCACTGCGTTCATCCACCTCTGGCCTGCTCGCCTCCCTACCACTGAGGAAGTACAGTTCCCGCTCAGCCCAGTCAAAACTGTTCGCTGCTCTGGCCCCCCAATGGTGGAACAAACTCCCTCACGACGCCAGGACAGCGGAGTCAATCACCACCTTCCGGAGACACCTGAAACCCCACCTCTTTAAGGAATACCTAGGATAGGATAAAGTAATCATTCTGACCCCCCCCCCCCCCTTAAAAGATTTAGATGCACTGTTGTAAAGTGGCTGTTCCACTGGATGTCATAAGGTGAATGCACCAATTTGTAAGTCGCTCTGGATAAGAGCGTCTGCTAAATGACTTAAATGTAAATGTAAAATGTAATATAGGCTTGCTATCTGGTGGGAGATGTAGCAATTTAATATAGGCCTGCTCTCTAGTGGGAGATGTAGCAATTTAATATAGGCCTGCTATCTGGTGGGCGATGTAGCAATTTAATATAGGCCTGCCATCTAGTGGGAGATGTAGCAATTTAATATAGGCCTGCTATCTGGTGGGAGATGTAGCAATTTAATATAGGCCTGCTATCTGGTGGGAGATGGAGCAATTTAATATAGGCCTGCTATCTGGTGGGAGATGTAGCAATTTAATGTAGGCCTGCTATCTGGTGGGAGATGTAGCAATTTAATATAGGCCTGCTATCTGGTGGGAGATGTAGCAAAGTAATATAAGCCTGCTATCTGGTGTGAGATGTAGCAATTTAATATAGGCCTGCTATCTGGTGGGAGATGTAGCAATTTAATATAGGTCTGCTATCTGGTGGGAGATGTAGCAATTTAATATAGGCCTGCTATCTGCTGGGAGATGTAGCAATGTAATATAGGCCTGCTATCTAGTGGGAGATGTAGCAATGAAATATAGGCCTGCTATCTGGTGGGCGATGTAGCAATTTAATATAGGCCTGCTATCTAGTGGGAGATGTAGCAATTTAATATAGGCCTGCTATCTGGTGGGAGATGTAGCAATTTAATATAGGCCTGCTATCTGGTGGGAGATGTAGCAATTTAATATAGGCCTGCTATCTGGTGGGAGATGTAGTAATTTAACATAGGCCTGCTATCTGGTGGGCGATGTAGCAATTTAATTTTGGCCTGCCATCTAGTGGGAGATGTAGCAATTTAATATAGGCCTGCTATCTGGTGGGCGATGTAGCAATTTAATTTTGGCCTGCCATCTAGTGGGAGATGTAGCAATTTAATATAGGCCTGCTATCTGGTGGGAGATGTAGCTGTTTAATATAGGCCTGCTATCTAGTGGGAGATGTAGCAATGTAATATAGGCCTGCTATCTGGTGGGAGATGTAGCAATTTAATATAGGCCTGCTATCTGGTGGGAGATGTAACAATTTAATATAGGCCTGCTATCTAGTGGGAGATGTAGTAATTTAATATAGGCCTGCTATCTGGTGGGAGATGTAACAATTTAATATAGGCCTGCTATCTGGTGGGAGATGTAGCAATTTAATATAGGCCTGCTATCTGGTGGGAGATGTAGCAATTTAATATAGGCCTGCTATCTGGTGGGAGATGTAGCAATTTAATATAGGCCTGCTATATGGTGGGAGATGTAGCAATTTAATATAGTCCTGCTATCTGGTGTGAGATGTAGCAATTTAATATAGGCCTGCTATCTGGTGGGAGATGTAGTAATTTAATATAGGCCTGCTATCTGGTGGGAGATGTAGCAATTTAATATAGGTCTGCTATCTGGTGAGAGATGTAGCAATGTAATATAGGCCTGCTATCTGGTGGGAGATGTAGCAATTTAATATAGGCCTGCTATCTGGTGGGAGATGTAGCAATTTTAATATAGGCCTGCTATCTGGTGGGAGATGTAGCAATTTAATATAGGTCTGCTATCTGGTGGGAGATGTAGCAATTTAATGTAGGCCTGCTATCTGGTGGGAGATGTAGCAATTTAATATAGGCCTGCTATCTGGTGGGAGATGTAGCAATGTAATATAGGCCTGCTATCTGGTGTGAGATGTAGCAATTTAATATAGGCCTGCTATCTGGTGGGAGATGTAGCAATTTAATATAGGCCTGCTATCTGGTGGGAGATGGAGCAATTTAATATAGGCCTGCTATCTGGTGGGAGATGTAGCAATTTAATATAGGCCTGCTATCTGGTGGGATATGTAGCAATTTTAATATAGGCCTGCTATCTGGTGGGAGATGTAGCAATTTAATATAGGCCTGCTATCTGGTGGGAGATTTAGCAATTTAATATAGGCCTGCTATCTGGTGGGAGATGTAGTAATTTAACATAGGCCTGCTATCTGGTGGGAGATGTAGCAATTTAATATAGGCCTGCTATCTAGTGGGAGATGTAGCAATGTAATATAGGCCTGCTATCTGCTGGGCGATGTAGCAATTTAATTTTGGCCTGCCATCTAGTGGGAGATGTAGCAATTTAATATAGGCCTGCTATCTGGTGGGAGATGTAGCTGTTTAATATAGGCCTGCTATCTAGTGGGAGATGTAGCAATGTAATATAGGCCTGCTATCTGGTGGGAGATGTAGCAATTTAATATCGGCCTGCTATCTGGTGGGAGATGTAACAATTTAATATAGGCCTGCTATCGAGTGGGAGATGTAGTAATTTAATATAGGCCTGCTATCTGGTGGGAGATGTAACAATTTAATATAGGCCTGCTATCTGGTGGGAGATGTAGCAATTTAATATAGGCCTGCTATCTGCTGGGAGATGTAGCAATTTAATATAGGCCTGCTATCTGGTGGGAGATGTAGCAATTTAATATAGGCCTGCTATCTGGTGGGAGATGTAGCAATTTAATATAGGCCTGCTATATGGTGGGAGATGTAGCAATTTAATATAGTCCTGCTATCTGGTGTGAGATGTAGCAATTTAATATAGGCCTGCTATCTGGTGGGAGATGTAGTAATTTAATATAGGCCTGCTATCTGGTGGGAGATGTAGCAATTTAATATAGGTCTGCTATCTGGTGAGAGATGTAGCAATGTAATATAGGCCTGCTATCTGGTGGGAGATGTAGCAATTTAATATAGGCCTGCTATCTGGTGGGAGATGTAGCAATTTTAATATAGGCCTGCTATCTGGTGGGAGATGTAGCAATTTAATATAGGTCTGCTATCTGGTGGGAGATGTAGCAATTTAATGTAGGCCTGCTATCTGGTGGGAGATGTAGCAATTTAATATAGGCCTGCTATCTGGTGGGAGATGTAGCAATGTAATATAGGCCTGCTATCTGGTGTGAGATGTAGCAATTTAATATAGGCCTGCTATCTGGTGGGAGATGTAGCAATTTAATATAGGCCTGCTATCTGGTGGGAGATGGAGCAATTTAATATAGGCCTGCTATCTGGTGGGAGATGTAGCAATTTAATATAGGCCTGCTATCTGGTGGGATATGTAGCAATTTTAATATAGGCCTGCTATCTGGTGGGAGATGTAGCAATTTAATATAGGCCTGCTATCTGGTGGGAGATGTAGCAATTTAATATAGGCCTGCTATCTGGTGGGAGATGTAGTAATTTAACATAGGCCTGCTATCTGGTGGGAGATGTAGCAATTTAATATAGGCCTGCTATCTAGTGGGAGATGTAGCAATTTAATATAGGCCTGCTATCTGCTGGGCGATGTAGCAATTTAATTTTGGCCTGCCATCTAGTGGGAGATGTAGCAATTTAATATAGGCCTGCTATCTGGTGGGAGATGTAGCTGTTTAATATAGGCCTGCTATCTAGTGGGAGATGTAGCAATGTAATATAGGCCTGCTATCTGGTGGGAGATGTAGCAATTTAATATCGGCCTGCTATCTGGTGGGAGATGTAGCAATTTAATATAGGCCTGCTATCTGGTGGGAGATGTAGCAATGTAATATAGTCCTGCTATCTGGTGTGAGATGTAGCAATTTAATATAGGCCTGCTATCTGGTGGGAGACGTAGCAATTTAATATAGGCCTGCTATCTGGTGGGAGATGTAGCAATTTAATGTAGGTCTGCTATCTGGTGAGAGATGTAGCAATGTAATATAGGCCTGCTATCTGGTGGGAGATGTAGCAATTTAATATAGGCCTGCTATCTGGTGGGAGATGTAGCAATTTTAATATAGGCCTGCTATCTGGTGGGAGATGTAGCAATTTAATATAGGCCTGCTATCTGGTGGGAGATGTAGCAATTTAATATAGGCTTGCTATCTGGTGGGAGATGTAGTAATTTAATATAGGCCTGCTATCTGGTGGGAGATGTAGCAATTTAATATAGGCCTGCTATCTAGTCGGAGATGTAGCAATGTAATATAGGCCTGCTATCTGGTGGGCGATGCAGCAATTTAATATAGGCCTGCCATCTAGTGGGAGATGTAGCAATTTAATATAGGCCTGCTATCTGGTGGGAGATGTAGCAATTTAATATAGGCCTGCTATCTGGTGGGAGATGGAGCAATTTAATATAGGCCTGCTATCTGGTGGGAGATGTAGCAATTTAATATAGGCCTGCTATCTGGTGGGCGATGTAGCAATTTAATATAGGCCTGCTATCTGGTGGGAGATGTAGCAATTTAATATAGGCCTGCTATCTGGTGGGAGATGTAGCAATGTAATATAGGCCTGCTATCTGGTGGGAGATTTAGCAATTTAATATAGGCCTGCTATCTGGTGGGAGATGTAGCAATTTAATATAGGCCTGCTATCTGGTTGGAGATGTAGCAATTTAATATAGGCCTGCGATCTGGTGGGAGATGTAGTTATTTAATATAGGCCTGCTATCTGGTGGGAGATGTAGCAATTTAATATAGGCCTGCTATCTGGTGGGATATGTAGCAATTTTAATATAGGCCTGCTATCTGGTGGGAGATGTAGCAATTTAATATAGGCCTGCTATCTGGTGGGAGATGTAGCAATTTAATATAGGCCTGCTATCTGGTGGGAGATGTAGTAATTTAACATAGGCCTGCTATCTGGTGGGAGATGTAGCAATTTAATATAGGCCTGCTATCTAGTGGGAGATGTAGCAATTTAATATAGGCCTGCTATCTGCTGGGCGATGTAGCAATTTAATTTTGGCCTGCCATCTAGTGGGAGATGTAGCAATTTAATATAGGCCTGCTATCTGGTGGGAGATGTAGCTGTTTAACATAGGCCTGCTATCTAGTGGGAGATGTAGCAATGTAATATAGGCCTGCTATCTGGTGGGAGATGTAGCAATTTAATATCGGCCTGCTATCTGGTGGGAGATGTAACAATTTAATATAGGCCTGCTATCGAGTGGGAGATGTAGTAATTTAATATAGGCCTGCTATCTGGTGGGAGATGTAACAATTTAATATAGGCCTGCTATCTGGTGGGAGATGTAGCAATTTAATATAGGCCTGCTATCTGCTGGGAGATGTAGCAATTTAATATAGGCCTGCTATCTGGTGGGAGATGTAGCAATGTAATATAGGCCTGCTATCTGGTGGGAGATGTAGCAATGTAATATAGTCCTGCTATCTGGTGTGAGATGTAGCAATTTAATATAGGCCTGCTATCTGGTGGGAGACGTAGCAATTTAATATAGGCCTGCTATCTGGTGGGAGATGTAGCAATTTAATATAGGTCTGCTATCTGGTGAGAGATGTAGCAATGTAATATAGGCCTGCTATCTGGTGGGAGATGTAGCAATTTAATATAGGCCTGCTATCTGGTGGGAGATGTAGCAATTTTAATATAGGCCTGCTATCTGGTGGGAGATGTAGCAATTTAATATAGGCCTGCTATCTGGTGGGAGATGTAGCAATTTAATATAGGCTTGCTATCTGGTGGGAGATGTAGTAATTTAATATAGGCCTGCTATCTGGTGGGAGATGTAGCAATTTAATATAGGCCTGCTATCTAGTCGGAGATGTAGCAATGTAATATAGGCCTGCTATCTGGTGGGCGATGCAGCAATTTAATATAGGCCTGCCATCTAGTGGGAGATGTAGCAATTTAATATAGGCCTGCTATCTGGTGGGAGATGTAGCAATTTAATATAGGCCTGCTATCTGGTGGGAGATGTAGCAATTTAATATAGGCCTGCTATCTGGTGGGAGATGTAGCAATTTAATATAGGCCTGCTATCTGGTGGGATATGTAGCAATTTAATATAGGCCTGCTATCTGGTGGGAGATGTAGCAATTTAATATAGGCCTGCTATCTGGTTGGAGATGTAGCAATTTAATATAGGCCTGCGATCTGGTGGGAGATGTAGTTATTTAATATAGGCCTGCTATCTGGTGGGAGATGTAGCAATTTAATATAGGCCTGCTATCTAGTGGGAGATGTAGCAATGTAATATAGGCCTGCTATCTGGTGGGAGATGTAGCAATTTAATATAGGCCTGCTATCTGGTGGGAGATGTAACAATTTAATATAGGCCTGCTATCTGGTGGGAGATGTAGTAGTTTAATATAGGCCTGCTTCCCTGGTGGGAGATGTAACAGTTTAATATAGGCCTGCTATCTGGTGGGAGATGTAGCAATTTAATATAGACCTGATATCTGGTGGGAGATGTAGCAATGTAATATAGGCCTGCTATCTGGTGGGAGATGTAGCAATTTAATATAGGCCTGTTATCTGGTGGGAGATGTAGCAATTTAATATAGGTCTGCTATCTGGTGAGAGATGTAGCAATGTAATATAGGCCTGCTATCTGGTGTGAGATGTAGCAATTTAATATAGGCCTGCTATCTGGTGGGAGATGTAGCAATTTAATATAGGCCTGCTATCTGGTGGGAGATGTAGCAATTTAATATAGGTCTGCTATCTGGTGAGAGATGTAGCAATGTAATATAGGCCTGCTATCTGGTGGGAGATGGAGCAATTTAATATAGGCCTGCTATCTGGTGGGAGATGGAGCAATTTAATATAGGCCTGCTATCTGGTGGGAGATGTAGCAATTTTAATATAGACCTGCTATCTGGTGGGAGATGTAGCAATTTAATATAGGCCTGCTATCTGGTGGGAGATGTAGCAATTTAATATAGGCCTGCTATCTAGTCGGAGATGTAGCAATGTAATATAGGCCTGCTATCTGGTGGGCGATGCAGCAATTTAATATAGGCCTGCCATCTAGTGGGAGATGTAGCAATTTAATATAGGCCTGCTATCTGGTGGGAGATGTAGCAATTTAATATAGGCTTGCTATCTGGTGGGAGATGTAGTAATTTAATATAGGCCTGCTATCTGGTGGGAGATGTAGCAATTTAATATAGGCCTGCTATCTAGTCGGAGATGTAGCAATGTAATATAGGCCTGCTATCTGGTGGGCGATGCAGCAATTTAATATAGGCCTGCCATCTAGTGGGAGATGTAGCAATTTAATATAGGCCTGCTATCTGGTGGGAGATGTAGCAATTTAATATAGGCCTGCTATCTGGTGGGAGATGTAGCAATTTAATATAGGCCTGCTATCTGGTGGGAGATGTAGCAATTTAATATAGGCCTGCTATCTGGTGGGATATGTAGCAATTTAATATAGGCCTGCTATCTGGTGGGAGATGTAGCAATTTAATATAGGCCTGCTATCTGGTTGGAGATGTAGCAATTTAATATAGGCCTGCGATCTGGTGGGAGATGTAGTTATTTAATATAGGCCTGCTATCTGGTGGGAGATGTAGCAATTTAATATAGGCCTGCTATCTAGTGGGAGATGTAGCAATGTAATATAGGCCTGCTATCTGGTGGGAGATGTAGCAATTTAATATAGGCCTGCTATCTGGTGGGAGATGTAACAATTTAATATAGGCCTGCTATCTGGTGGGAGATGTAGTAGTTTAATATAGGCCTGCTTCCCTGGTGGGAGATGTAACAGTTTAATATAGGCCTGCTATCTGGTGGGAGATGTAGCAATTTAATATAGACCTGATATCTGGTGGGAGATGTAGCAATGTAATATAGGCCTGCTATCTGGTGGGAGATGTAGCAATTTAATATAGGCCTGTTATCTGGTGGGAGATGTAGCAATTTAATATAGGTCTGCTATCTGGTGAGAGATGTAGCAATGTAATATAGGCCTGCTATCTGGTGTGAGATGTAGCAATTTAATATAGGCCTGCTATCTGGTGGGAGATGTAGCAATTTAATATAGGCCTGCTATCTGGTGGGAGATGTAGCAATTTAATATAGGTCTGCTATCTGGTGAGAGATGTAGCAATGTAATATAGGCCTGCTATCTGGTGGGAGATGGAGCAATTTAATATAGGCCTGCTATCTGGTGGGAGATGGAGCAATTTAATATAGGCCTGCTATCTGGTGGGAGATGTAGCAATTTTAATATAGACCTGCTATCTGGTGGGAGATGTAGCAATTTAATATAGGCCTGCTATCTGGTGGGAGATGTAGCAATTTAATATAGGCTTGCTATCTGGTGGGAGATGTAGTAATTTAATATAGGCCTGCTATCTGGTGGGAGGTGTAGCAATTTAATATAGGCCTGCTATCTAGTCGGAGATGTAGCAATGTAATATAGGCCTGCGATCTGGTGGGAGATGTAGTTATTTAATATAGGCCTGCTATCTGGTGGGAGATGTAGCAATTTAATATAGGCCTGCTATCTAGTGGGAGATGTAGCAATGTAATATAGGCCTGCTATCTGGTGGGAGATGTAGCAATTTAATATAGGCCTGCTATCTGGTGGGAGATGTAACAATTTAATATAGGCCTGCTATCTGGTGGGAGATGTAGTAGTTTAATATAGGCCTGCTTCCCTGGTGGGAGATGTAACAGTTTAATATAGGCCTGCTATCTGGTTGGAGATGTAGCAATTTAATATAGACCTGATATCTGGTGGGAGATGTAGCAATGTAATATAGGCCTGCTATCTGGTGGGAGATGTAGCAATTTAATATAGGCCTGTTATCTGGTGGGAGATGTAGCAATTTAATATAGGTCTGCTATCTGGTGAGAGATGTAGCAATGTAATATAGGCCTGCTATCTGGTGTGAGATGTAGCAATTTAATATAGGCCTGCTATCTGGTGGGAGATGTAGCAATTTAATATAGGCCTGCTATCTGGTGGGAGATGTAGCAATTTAATATAGGTCTGCTATCTGGTGAGAGATGTAGCAATGTAATATAGGCCTGCTATCTGGTGGGAGATGGAGCAATTTAATATAGGCCTGCTATCTGGTGGGAGATGGAGCAATTTAATATAGGCCTGCTATCTGGTGGGAGATGTAGCAATTTTAATATAGGCCTGCTATCTGGTGGGAGATGTAGCAATTTAATATAGGCCTGCTATCTGGTGGGAGATGTAGCAATTTAATATAGGCTTGCTATCTGGTGGGAGATGTAGTAATTTAATATAGGCCTGCTATCTGGTGGGAGGTGTAGCAATTTAATATAGGCCTGCTATCTAGTCGGAGATGTAGCAATGTAATATAGGCCTGCTATCTGGTGGGAGATGTAGCAATTTAATATAGGCCTGCTATCTGGTGGGAGATGTAGCAATGTAATATAGGCCTGCTATCTGGTGGGAGATTTAGCAATTTAATATAGGCCTGCTATCTGGTGGGAGATGTAGCAATTTCATATAGGCCTGCTATCTGGTTGGAGATGTAGCAATTTAATATAGGCCTGCGATCTGGTGGGAGATGTAGCAATTTAATATCGGCCTGCTATCTGGTGGGAGATGTAGCAATTTAATATAGGCCTGCTATCTAGTGGGAGATGTAGCAATGTAATATAGGCCTGCTATCTGGTGGGAGATGTAGCAATTTAATATAGGCCTGCTATCTGGTGGGAGATGTAACAATTTAATATAGGCCTGCTATCTGGTGGGAGATGTAGTAGTTTAATATAGGCCTGCTTCCCTGGTGGGAGATGTAACAGTTTAATATAGGCCTGCTATCTGGTGGGAGATGGAGCAATTTAATATAGACCTGATATCTGGTGGGAGATGTAGCAATGTAATATAGGCCTGCTATCTGGTGGGAGATGTAGCAATTTAATATAGGCCTGTTATCTGGTGGGAGATGTAGCAATTTAATATAGGTCTGCTATCTGGTGAGAGATGTAGCAATGTAATATAGGCCTGCTCTCTGGTGGGAGATATAGCAATTTAATATAGGCCTGCTATCTGGTGGGAGATGTAGCAATTTTAATATAGGCCTACTATCTGGTGGGAGATGGAGCAATTTAATATAGGCCTGCTATCTGGTGGAAGATGTAGCAATTTTAATATAGGCCTGCTATCTGGTGGGAGATGTAGCAATTTAATATAGGCCTGCTATCTGGTGGGAGATGTAGCAATTTAATATAGGCTTGCTATCTGGTGGGAGATGTAGTAATTTAATATAGGCCTGCTATCTGGTGGGAGGTGTAGCAATTTAATATAGGCCTGCTATCTAGTCGGAGATGTAGCAATGTAATATAGGCCTGCTATCTGGTGGGAGATGTAGCAATTTAATATAGGCCTGCTATCTGGTGGGAGATGTAGCAATGTAATATAGGCCTGCTATCTGGTGGGAGATTTAGCAATTTAATATAGGCCTGCTATCTGGTGGGAGATGTAGCAATTTCATATAGGCCTGCTATCTGGTTGGAGATGTAGCAATTTAATATAGGCCTGCGATCTGGTGGGAGATGTAGCAATTTAATATCGGCCTGCTATCTGGTGGGAGATGTAGCAATTTAATATAGGCCTGCTATCTAGTGGGAGATGTAGCAATGTAATATAGGCCTGCTATCTGGTGGGAGATGTAGCAATTTAATATAGGCCTGCTATCTGGTGGGAGATGTAACAATTTAATATAGGCCTGCTATCTGGTGGGAGATGTAGTAGTTTAATATAGGCCTGCTTCCCTGGTGGGAGATGTAACAGTTTCAAATAGGCCTGCTATCTGGTGGGAGATGTAGCAATTTAATATAGACCTGATATCTGGTGGGAGATGTAGCAATGTAATATAGGCCTGCTATCTGGTGGGAGATGTAGCAATTTAATATAGGCCTGTTATCTGGTGGGAGATGTAGCAATTTAATATAGGTCTGCTATCTGGTGAGAGATGTAGCAATGTAATATAGGCCTGCTCTCTGGTGGGAGATATAGCAATTTAATATAGGCCTGCTATCTGGTGGGAGATGTAGCAATTTTAATATAGGCCTACTATCTGGTGTGAGATGTAGCAATTTAATATAGGCCTGCTATCTGGTGGGAGATGTAGCAATTTAATATAGGCCTGCTATCTGGTGGGAGATGTAGTAATTTAATATAGGCCTGCTATCTGGTGGGAGATGTAGCAATGTAAAATAGGCCTGCTATCTGGTGGGAGATTTAGCAATTTAATATAGGCCTGCTATCTGGTGGGAGATGTAGCAATTTAATATAGGCCTGCTATCTGGTTGGAGATGTAGCAATTTAATATAGGCCTGCGATCTGGTGGGAGATGTAGTTATTTAATATAGGCCTGCTATCTGGTGGGAGATGTAGCAATTTAATATAGGCCTGCTATCTAGTGGGAGATGTAGCAATTTAATATAGGCCTGCTATCTGGTGGGAGATGTAGCAATTTTAATATAGGCCTACTATCTGGTGTGAGATGTAGCAATTTAATATAGGCCTGCTATCTGGTGGGAGATGTAGCAATTTAATATAGGCCTGCTATCTGGTGGGAGATGTAGTAATTTAATATAGGCCTGCTATCTGGTGGGAGATGTAGCAATGTAATATAGGCCTACTATCTGGTGGGAGATTTAGCAATTTAATATAGGCCTGCTATCTGGTGGGAGATGTAGCAATTTAATATAGGCCTGCTATCTAGTGGGAGATGTAGCAATGTAATATAGGCCTGCTATCTGGTGGGAGATGTAGCAATTTAATATAGGCCTGCTATCTGGTGGGATATGTAGCAATTTAATATAGGCCTGCTATCTGGTGGGCGATGTAGCAATTTAATATAGGCCTGCCATCTAGTGGGAGATGTAGCAATTTAATATAGGCCTGCTATCTGGTGGGAGATGTAGCAATTTAATATAGGCCTGCTATCTGGTGGGCGATGCAGCAATTTAATATAGGCCTGGTATCTAGTGGGAGATGTAGCAATTTAATATAGGCCTGCTATCTGGTGGGCGATGTAGCAATTTAATATAGGCCTGCCATCTATTGGGAGATGTAGCAATTTAATATAGGCCTGCTATCTGGTGGGAGATGTAGCTGTTTAATATAGGCCTGCTATCTAGTGGGAGATGTAGCAATGTAATATAGGCCTGCTATCTGGTGGGAGATGTAGCAATTTAATATAGGCCTGCTATCTGGTGGGAGATGTAACAATTTAATATAGGCCTGCTATCTGGTGGGAGATGTAGTAATTTAATATAGGCCTGCTATCTGGTGGGGGATGTAACAATTTAATATAGGCCTGCTATCTGGTGGGAGATGTAGCAATTTAATATAGGCCTGCTATCTGGTGGGAGATGTAGCAATCTAATATAGGCCTGCTATCTGGTGGGAGATGTAGCAATTTAATATAGGCCTGCTATCTGGTGGGAGATGTAGCAATTTTAATATAGGCCTGCTATCTGGTGGGAGATTTAGCAATTTAATATAGGCCTGCTATCTGGTGGGAGATGTAGCAATCTAATATAGGCCTGCTATCTGGTGGGAGATGTAGCAATTTAATATAGGCCTGCTATCTGGTGGGAGATGTAGCAATTTAATATAGGCCTGCTATCTGGTGGGAGATGTAGCAATGTAATATAGGCCTGCTATCTGGTGGGATATGTAGCAACTTAATATAGGCCTGCTATCTGGTGGGAGATGTAGCAATTTAATATAGGCTTGCTATCTGGTGGGAGATGTAGCAATTTAATATAGGCCTGCTATCTGGTGGGAGATGTAGTAATTTAATATAGGCCTGCTATCTGGTGGGAGATGTAGCAATGTAATATAGGCCTGCTATCTGGTGGGAGATTTAGCAATTTAATATAGGCCTGCTATCTGGTGGGAGATGTAGCAATTTAATATAGGCCTGCTATCTAGTGGGAGATGTAGCAATGTAATATAGGCCTGCTATCTGGTGGGAGATGTAGCAATTTAATATAGGCTTGCTATCTGGTGGGATATGTAGCAATTTAATATAGGCCTGCTATCTGGTGGGCGATGTAGCAATTTAATATAGGCCTGCCATCTAGTGGGAGATGTAGCAATTTAATATAGGCCTGCTATCTGGTGGGAGATGTAGCAATTTAATATAGGCCTGCTATCTGGTGGGCGATGCAGCAATTTAATATAGGCCTGCTATCTAGTGGGAGATGTAGCAATTTAATATAGGCCTGCTATCTGGTGGGCGATGTAGCAATTTAATATAGGCCTGCCATCTATTGGGAGATGTAGCAATTTAATATAGGCCTGCTATCTGGTGGGAGATGTAGCTGTTTAATATAGGCCTGCTATCTAGTGGGAGATGTAGCAATGTAATATAGGCCTGCTATCTGGTGGGAGATGTAGCAATTTAATATAGGCCTGCTATCTGGTGGGAGATGTAACAATTTAATATAGGCCTGCTATCTGGTGGGAGATGTAGTAATTTAATATAGGCCTGCTATCTGGTGGGGGATGTAACAATTTAATATAGGCCTGCTATCTGGTGGGAGATGTAGCAATTTAATATAGGCCTGCTATCTGGTGGGAGATGTAGCAATCTAATATAGGCCTGCTATCTGGTGGGAGATGTAGCAATTTAATATAGGCCTGCTATCTGGTGGGAGATGTAGCAATTTTAATATAGGCCTGCTATCTGGTGGGAGATGTAGCAATTTAATATAGGCCTGCTATCTGGTGGGAGATGTAGCAATCTAATATAGGCCTGCTATCTGGTGGGAGATGTAGCAATTTAATATAGGCCTGCTATCTGGTGGGAGATGTAGCAATTTAATATAGGCCTGCTCTGGTGGGAGATGTAGCAATGTAATATAGGCCTGCTATCTGGTGGGATATGTAGCAACTTAATATAGGCCTGCTATCTGGTGGGAGATGTAGCAATTTAATATAGGCTTGCTATCTGGTGGGAGATGTAGCAATTTAATATAGGCCTGCTATCTGGTGGGAGATGTAGTAATTTAATATAGGCCTGCTCTCTAGTGGGAGATGTAGCAATTTAATATAGGCCTGCTATCTGGTGGGCGATGTAGCAATTTAATATAGGCCTGCCATCTAGTGGGAGATGTAGCAATTTAATATAGGCCTGCTATCTGGTGGGAGATGTAGCAATTTAATATAGGCCTGCTATCTGGTGGGAGATGGAGCAATTTAATATAGGCCTGCTATCTGGTGGGAGATGTAGCAATTTAATGTAGGCCTGCTATCTGGTGGGAGATGTAGCAATTTAATATAGGCCTGCTATCTGGTGGGAGATGTAGCAATTTAATATAGGCCTGCTATCTGGTGGGAGATGTAGCAATTTAATATAGGCCTGCTATCTGGTGGGAGATGTAGTAATTTAACATAGGCCTGCTATCTGGTGGGAGATGTAGCAATTTAATATAGGCCTGCTATCTAGTGGGAGATGTAGCAATGTAATATAGGCCTGCTATCTGGTGGGCGATGTAGCAATTTAATTTTGGCCTGCCATCTAGTGGGAGATGTAGCAATTTAATATAGGCCTGCTATCTGGTGGGAGATGTAGCTGTTTAATATAGGCCTGCTATCTAGTGGGAGATGTAGCAATGTAATATAGGCCTGCTATCTGGTGGGAGATGTAGCAATTTAATATAGGCCTGCTATCTGGTGGGAGATGTAACAATTTAATATAGGCCTGCTATCTAGTGGGAGATGTAGTAATTTAATATAGGCCTGCTATCTGGTGGGAGATGTAGTAATTTAACATAGGCATGCTATCTGGTGGGAGATGTAGCATTTTAATATAGGCCTGCTATCTGGTGGGAGATGTAGCAATTTAATATAGGTCTGCTATCTGGTGAGAGATGTAGCAATGTAATATAGGCCTGCTAAATGGTGGGAGATGTAGCAATTTAATATAGGCCTGCTATCTGGTGGGAGATGTAGCAATTTTAATATAGGCCTGCTATCTGGTGGGAGATGTAGCAATTTAATATAGGCCTGCATTCTGGTGGGAGATGTAGCAATTTAATATAGGCCTGCTATCTGGTGGGAGATGTAGCAATTTAATATAGGCCTGCTATCTGGTGGGAGATGTAGTAATTTAACATAGGCCTGCTATCTGGTGGGAGATGTAGCAATTTAATATAGGCCTGCTATCTAGTGGGAGATTTAGCAATGTAATATAGGCCTGCTGTCTGGTGGGAGATGTAGCAATTTAATATAGGCCTGCTCTCTAGTGGGAGATGTAGCAATTTAATATAGGCCTGCTATCTGGTGGGCGATGTAGCAATTTAATATAGGCCTGCCATCTAGTGGGAGATGTAGCAATTTAATATAGGCCTGCTATCTGGTGGGAGATGTAGCAATTTAATATAGGCCTGCTATCTGGTGGGAGATGGAGCAATTTAATATAGGTCTGCTATCTGGTGAGAGATGTAGCAATGTAATATAGGCCTGCTATCTGGTGGGAGATGTAGCAATTTAATATAGGCCTGCTATCTGGTGGGAGATGTAGCAATTTAATATAGGCCTGCTATCTGGTGGGAGATGTAGTAATTTAACATAGGCCTGCTATCTGGTGGGAGATGTAGCAATTTAATATAGGCCTGCTATCTAGTGGGAGATGTAGCAATGTAATATAGGCCTGCTATCTGGTGGGCGATGTAGCAATTTAATTTTGGCCTGCCATCTAGTGGGAGATGTAGCAATTTAATA
The DNA here is from genome assembly GCF_029448725.1 of Salvelinus fontinalis. Taxonomy (NCBI): domain Eukaryota; kingdom Metazoa; phylum Chordata; class Actinopteri; order Salmoniformes; family Salmonidae; genus Salvelinus; species Salvelinus fontinalis. Next base: position 6,325,428 of record NC_074674.1, read on the forward strand.
TAGGCCTGCTATCTGGTGGGAGATGTAGCTGTTTAATATAGGCCTGCTATCTAGTGGGAGATGTAGCAATGTAATATAGGCCTGCTATCTGGTGGGAGATGTAGCAATTTAATATAGGCCTGCTATCTGGTGGGAGATGTAACAATTTAATATAGGCCTGCTATCTAGTGGGAGATGTAGTAATTTAATATAGGCCTGCTATCTGGTGGGAGATGTAGTAATTTAACATAGGCCTGCTATCTGGTGGGAGATGTAGCAATTTAATATAGGCCTGCTATCTGGTGGGAGATGTAGCAATTTAATAAAGGCCTGCTATCTAGTGGGAGATGTAGCAATTTAATATAGGCCTGCTATCTAGTGGGAGATGTAGTAATTTAATATAGGCCTGCTATCTGGTGGGCGATGCAGCAATTTAATATAGGCCTGGTATCTAGTGGGAGATGTAGCAATTTAATATAGGCCTGCTATCTGGTGGGCGATGTAGCAATTTAATATAGGCCTGCCATCTATTGGGAGATGTAGCAATTTAATATAGGCCTGCTATCTGGTGGGAGATGTAGCTGTTTAATATAGGCCTGCTATCTAGTGGGAGATGTAGCAATGTAATATAGGCCTGCTATCTGGTGGGAGATGTAGCAATTTAATATAGGCCTGCTATCTGGTGGGAGATGTAACAATTTAATATAGGCCTGCTATCTGGTGGGAGATGTAGTAATTTAATATAGGCCTGCTATCTGGTGGGGGATGTAACAATTTAATATAGGCCTGCTATCTGGTGGGAGATGTAGCAATTTAATATAGGCCTGCTATCTGGTGGGAGATGTAGCAATCTAATATAGGCCTGCTATCTGGTGGGAGATGTAGCAATTTAATATAGGCCTGCTATCTGGTGGGAGATGTAGCAATTTTAATATAGGCCTGCTATCTGGTGGGAGATTTAGCAATTTAATATAGGCCTGCTATCTGGTGGGAGATGTAGCAATCTAATATAGGCCTGCTATCTGGTGGGAGATGTAGCAATTTAATATAGGCCTGCTATCTGGTGGGAGATGTAGCAATTTAATATAGGCCTGCTATCTGGTGGGAGATGTAGCAATGTAATATAGGCCTGCTATCTGGTGGGATATGTAGCAACTTAATATAGGCCTGCTATCTGGTGGGAGATGTAGCAATTTAATATAGGCTTGCTATCTGGTGGGAGATGTAGCAATTTAATATAGGCCTGCTATCTGGTGGGAGATGTAGTAATTTAATATAGGCCTGCTATCTGGTGGGAGATTTAGCAATGTAATATAGGCCTGCTATCTGGTGGGAGATTTAGCAATTTAATATAGGCCTGCTATCTGGTGGGAGATGTAGCAATTTAATATAGGCCTGCTATCTAGTGGGAGATGTAGCAATGTAATATAGGCCTGCTATCTGGTGGGAGATGTAGCAATTTAATATAGGCTTGCTATCTGGTGGGATATGTAGCAATTTAATATAGGCCTGCTATCTGGTGGGCGATGTAGCAATTTAATATAGGCCTGCCATCTAGTGGGAGATGTAGCAATTTAATATAGGCCTGCTATCTGGTGGGAGATGTAGCAATTTAATATAGGCCTGCTATCTGGTGGGCGATGCAGCAATTTAATATAGGCCTGCTATCTAGTGGGAGATGTAGCAATTTAATATAGGCCTGCTATCTGGTGGGCGATGTAGCAATTTAATATAGGCCTGCCATCTATTGGGAGATGTAGCAATTTAATATAGGCCTGCTATCTGGTGGGAGATGTAGCTGTTTAACATAGGCCTGCTATCTAGTGGGAGATGTAGCAATGTAATATAGGCCTGCTATCTGGTGGGAGATGTAGCAATTTAATATAGGCCTGCTATCTGGTGGGAGATGTAACAATTTAATATAGGCCTGCTATCTGGTGGGAGATGTAGTAATTTAATATAGGCCTGCTATCTGGTGGGGGATGTAACAATTTAATATAGGCCTGCTATCTGGTGGGAGATGTAGCAATTTAATATAGGCCTGCTATCTGGTGGGAGATGTAGCAATCTAATATAGGCCTGCTATCTGGTGGGAGATGTAGCAATTTAATATAGGCCTGCTATCTGGTGGGAGATGTAGCAATTTTAATATAGGCCTGCTATCTGGTGGGAGATGTAGCAATTTAATATAGGCCTGCTATCTGGTGGGAGATGTAGCAATCTAATATAGGCCTGCTATCTGGTGGGAGATGTAGCAATTTAATATAGGCCTGCTATCTGGTGGGAGATGTAGCAATTTAATATAGGCCTGCTATCTGGTGGGAGATGTAGCAATGTAATATAGGCCTGCTATCTGGTGGGATATGTAGCAACTTAATATAGGCCTGCTATCTGGTGGGAGATGTAGCAATTTAATATAGGCTTGCTATCTGGTGGGAGATGTAGCAATTTAATATAGGCCTGCTATCTGGTGGGAGATGTAGTAATTTAATATAGGCCTGTTCTGTAGTGGGAGATGTAGCAATTTAATATAGGCCTGCTATCTGGTGGGCGATGTAGCAATTTAATATAGGCCTGCCATCTAGTGGGAGATGTAGCAATTTAATATAGGCCTGCTATCTGGTGGGAGATGTAGCAATTTAATATAGGCCTGCTATCTGGTGGGAGATGGAGCAATTTAATATAGGCCTGCTATCTGGTGGGAGATGTAGCAATTTAATGTAGGCCTGCTATCTGGTGGGAGATGTAGCAATTTAATATAGGCCTGCTATCTGGTGGGAGATGTAGCAATTTAATATAGGCCTGCTATCTGGTGGGAGATGTAGCAATTTAATATAGGCCTGCTATCTGGTGGGAGATGTAGTAATTTAACATAGGCCTGCTATCTGGTGGGAGATGTAGTAATGTAATATAGGCCTGCTATCTGGTGGGCGATGTAGCAATTTAATTTTGGCCTGCCATCTAGTGGGAGATGTAGCAATTTAATATAGGCCTGCTATCTGGTGGGAGATGTAGCTGTTTAATATAGGCCTGCTATCTAGTGGGAGATGTAGCAATGTAATATAGGCCTGCTATCTGGTGGGAGATGTAGCAATTTAATATAGGCCTGCTATCTGGTGGGAGATGTAACAATTTAATATAGGCCTGCTATCTAGTGGGAGATGTAGTAATTTAATATAGGCCTGCTATCTGGTGGGAGATGTAGTAATTTAACATAGGCATGCTATCTGGTGGGAGATGTAGCATTTTAATATAGGCCTGCTATCTGGTGGGAGATGTAGCAATTTAATATAGGTCTGCTATCTGGTGAGAGATGTAGCAATGTAATATAGGCCTGCTAAATGGTGGGAGATGTAGCAATTTAATATAGGCCTGCTATCTGGTGGGAGATGTAGCAATTTTAATATAGGCCTGCTATCTGGTGGGAGATGTAGCAATTTAATATAGGCCTGCATTCTGGTGGGAGATGTAGCAATTTAATATAGGCCTGCTATCTGGTGGGAGATGTAGCAATTTAATATAGGCCTGCTATCTGGTGGGAGATGTAGTAATTTAACATAGGCCTGCTATCTGGTGGGAGATGTAGCAATTTAATATAGGCCTGCTATCTAGTGGGAGATTTAGCAATGTAATATAGGCCTGCTGTCTGGTGGGAGATGTAGCAATTTAATATAGGCCTGCTCTCTAGTGGGAGATGTAGCAATTTAATATAGGCCTGCTATCTGGTGGGCGATGTAGCAATTTAATATAGGCCTGCCATCTAGTGGGAGATGTAGCAATTTAATATAGGCCTGCTATCTGGTGGGAGATGTAGCAATTTAATATAGGCCTGCTATCTGGTGGGAGATGGAGCAATTTAATATAGGTCTGCTATCTGGTGAGAGATGTAGCAATGTAATATAGGCCTGCTATCTGGTGGGAGATGTAGCAATTTAATATAGGCCTGCTATCTGGTGGGAGATGTAGCAATTTAATATAGGCCTGCTATCTGGTGGGAGATGTAGTAATTTAACATAGGCCTGCTATCTGGTGGGAGATGTAGCAATTTAATATAGGCCTGCTATCTAGTGGGAGATGTAGCAATGTAATATAGGCCTGCTATCTGGTGGGCGATGTAGCAATTTAATTTTGGCCTGCCATCTAGTGGGAGATGTAGCAATTTAATATAGGCCTGCTATCTGGTGGGAGATGTAGCTGTTTAATATAGGCCTGCTATCTAGTGGGAGATGTAGCAATGTAATATAGGCCTGCTATCTGGTGGGAGATGTAGCAATTTAATATAGGCCTGCTATCTGGTGGGAGATGTAACAATTTAATATAGGCCTGCTATCTAGTGGGAGATGTAGTAATTTAATATAGGCCTGCTATCTGGTGGGAGATGTAGTAATTTAACATAGGCCTGCTATCTGGTGGGAGATGTAGCAATTTAATATAGGCCTGCTATCTGGTGGGAGATGTAGCAATTTAATAAAGGCCTGCTATCTAGTGGGAGATGTAGCAATTTAATATAGGCCTGCTATCTAGTGGGAGATGTAGTAATTTAATATAGGCCTGCTATCTGGTGGGAGATGTAGTAATTTAACATAGGCCTGCTATCTGGTGGGAGATGTAGCAATTTAATATAGGCCTGCTATCTGGTGGGAGATGTAGCAATTTAATATAGGCCTGCTATCTGGTGGGAGATGTAGCAATTTAATATAGGCCTGCTATCTGGTGGGAGATGTAGTAATTTAACATAGGCCTGCTATCTGGTGGGAGATGTAGCAATTTAATATAGGCCTGCTATCTAGTGGGAGATGTAGCAATGTAATATAGGCCTGCTATCTGGTGGGAGATGTAGCAATTTAATATAGGCCTGCTCTCTAGTGGGAGATGTAGCAATTTAATATAGGCCTGCTATCTGGTGGGAGATGTAGTAATTTAACATAGGCCTGCTATCTGGTGGGAGATGTAGCAATTTAATATAGGCCTGCTATCTAGTGGGAGATGTAGCAATGTAATATAGGCCTGCTATCTGGTGGGCGATGTAGCAATTTAATTTTGGCCTGCCATCTAGTGGGAGATGTAGCAATTTAATATAGGCCTGCTATCTGGTGGGAGATGAAGCTGTTTAATATAGGCCTGCTATCTAGTGGGAGATGTAGCAATGTAATATAGGCCTGCTATCTGGTGGGAGATGTAGCAATTTAATATAGGCCTGCTATCTAGTGGGAGATGTAGCAATGTAATATAGGCCTGCTATCTGGTGGGAGATGTAGCAATTTAATATAGGCCTGCTCTCTAGTGGGAGATGTAGCAATTTAATATAGGCCTGCTATCTGGTGGGCGATGTAGCAATTTAATAAAGGCCTGCCATCTAGTGGGAGATGTAGCATTTTAATATAGGCCTGCTATCTGGTGGGAGATGTAGCAATTTAATATAGGCCTGCTATCTAGTGGGAGATGTAGCAATTTAATATAGGCCTGCTATCTGGTGGGAGATGTAGTAATTTAACATAGGCCTGCTATCTGGTGGGAGATGTAGCAATTTAATATAGGCCTGCTATCTAGTGGGAGATGTAGCAATGTAATATAGGCCTGCTATCTGGTGGGCGATGTAGCAATTTAATTTTGGCCTGCCATCTAGTGGGAGATGTAGCAATTTAATATAGGCCTGCTATCTGGTGGGAGATGTAGCTGTTTAATATAGGCCTGCTATCTAGTGGGAGATGTAGCAATGTAATATAGGCCTGCTATCTGGTGGGAGATGTAGCAATTTAATATAGGCCTGCTATCTGGTGGGAGATGTAACAATTTAATATAGGCCTGCTATCTAGTGGGAGATGTAGTAATTTAATATAGGCCTGCTATCTGGTGGGAGATGTAACAATTTAATATAGGCCTGCTATCTGGTGGGAGATGTAGCAATTTAATATAGGCCTGCTATCTGGTGGGAGATGTAGCAATTTAATATAGGCCTGCTATCTGGTGGGAGATGTAGCAATTTAATATAGGCCTGCTATCTGGTGGGAGATGTAGCAATGTAATATAGGCCTGCTATCTGGTGGGAGATGTAGCAATTTAATATAGGCCTGCTATCTGGTGGGAGATGTAGCAATTTAATATAGGCCTGCTATCTGGTGGGAGATGTAGCAATTTAATATAGGCTTGCTATCTGGTGGGAGATGTAGTAATTTAATATAGGCCTGCTCTCTAGTGGGAGATGTAGCAATTTAATATAGGCCTGCTATCTGGTGGGCGATGTAGCAATTTAATATAGGCCTGCCATCTAGTGGGAGATGTAGCAATTTAATATAGGCCTGCTATCTGGTGGGAGATGTAGCAATTTAATATAGGCCTGCTATCTGGTGGGAGATGGAGCAATTTAATATAGGTCTGCTATCTGGTGAGCGATGTAGCAATGTAATATAGGCCTGCTATCTGGTGGGAGATGTAGCAATTTAATATAGGCCTGCTATCTGGTGGGAGATGTAGCAATTTAATATAGGCCTGCTATCTGGTGGGAGATGTAGTAATTTAACATAGGCCTGCTATCTGGTGGGAGATGTAGCAATTTAATATAGGCCTGCTATCTAGTGGGAGATGTAGCAATGTAATATAGGCCTGCTATCTGGTGGGCGATGTAGCAATTTAATTTTGGCCTGCCATCTAGTGGGAGATGTAGCAATTTAATATAGGCCTGCTATCTGGTGGGAGATGTAGCTGTTTAATATAGGCCTGCTATCTAGTGGGAGATGTAGCAATGTAATATAGGCCTGCTATCTGGTGGGAGATGTAGCAATTTAATATAGGCCTGCTATCTGGTGGGAGATGTAACAATTTAATATAGGCCTGCTATCTAGTGGGAGATGTAGAAATTTAATATAGGCCTGCTATCTGGTGGGAGATGTAGTAATTTAACATAGGCCTGCTATCTGGTGGGAGATGTAGCAATTTAATATAGGCCTGCTATCTAGTGGGAGATGTAGTAATTTAATATAGGCCTGCTATCTGGTGGGAGATGTAGTAATTTAACATAGGCCTGCTATCTGGTGGGAGATGTAGCAATTTAATATAGGCCTGCTATCTGGTGGGAGATGTAGCAATTTAATATAGGCCTGCTATCTGGTGGGAGATGTAGCAATTTAATATAGGCCTGCTATCTGGTGGGAGATGTAGTTATTTAACATAGGCCTGCTATCTGGTGGGAGATGTAGCAATTTAATATAGGCCTGCTATCTAGTGGGAGATGTAGCAATGTAATATAGGCCTGCTATCTGGTGGGAGATGTAGCAATTTAATATAGGCCTGCTCTCTAGTGGGAGATGTAGCAATTTAATATAGGCCTGCTATCTGGTGGGAGATGTAGTAATTTAACATAGGCCTGCTATCTGGTGGGAGATGTAGCAATTTAATATAGGCCTGCTATCTAGTGGGAGATGTAGCAATGTAATATAGGCCTGCTATCTGGTGGGCGATGTAGCAATTTAATTTTGGCCTGCCATCTAGTGGGAGATGTAGCAATTTAATATAGGCCTGCTATCTGGTGGGAGATGTAGCTGTTTAATATAGGCCTGCTATCTAGTGGGAGATGTAGCAGTGTAATATAGGCCTGCTATCTGGTGGGAGATGTAGCAATTTATTATAGGCCTGCTATCTAGTGGGAGATGTAGCAATGTAATATAGGCCTGCTATCTGGTGGGAGATGTAGCAATTTAATATAGGCCTGCTCTCTAGTGGGAGATGTAGCAATTTAATATAGGCCTGCTATCTGGTGGGCGATGTAGCAATTTAATATAGGCCTGCCATCTAGTGGGAGATGTAGCATTTTAATATAGGCCTGCTATCTGGTGGGAGATGTAGCAATTTAATATAGGCCTGCTATCTAGTGGGAGATGTAGCAATTTAATATAGGCCTGCTATCTGGTGGGAGATGGAGCAATTTAATATAGGTCTGCTATCTGGTGAGCGATGTAGCAATGTAATATAGGCCTGCTATCTGGTGGGAGATGTAGCAATTTAATATAGGCCTGCTATCTGGTGGGAGATGTAGCAATTTAATATAGGCCTGCTATCTGGTGGGAGATGTAGTAATTTAACATAGGCCTGCTATCTGGTGGGAGATGTAGCAATTTAATATAGGCCTGCTATCTAGTGGGAGATGTAGCAATGTAATATAGGCCTGCTATCTGGTGGGCGATGTAGCAATTTAATTTTGGCCTGCCATCTAGTGGGAGATGTAGCAATTTAATATAGGCCTGCTATCTGGTGGGAGATGTAGCTGTTTAATATAGGCCTGCTATCTAGTGGGAGATGTAGCAATGTAATATAGGCCTGCTATCTGGTGGGAGATGTAGCAATTTAATATAGGCCTGCTATCTGGTGGGAGATGTAACAATTTAATATAGGCCTGCTATCTAGTGGGAGATGTAGAAATTTAATATAGGCCTGCTATCTGGTGGGAGATGTAGTAATTTAACATAGGCCTGCTATCTGGTGGGAGATGTAGCAATTTAATATAGGCCTGCTATCTAGTGGGAGATGTAGTAATTTAATATAGGCCTGCTATCTGGTGGGAGATGTAGTAATTTAACATAGGCCTGCTATCTGGTGGGAGATGTAGCAATTTAATATAGGCCTGCTATCTGGTGGGAGATGTAGCAATTTAATATAGGCCTGCTATCTGGTGGGAGATGTAGCAATTTAATATAGGCCTGCTATCTGGTGGGAGATGTAGTTATTTAACATAGGCCTGCTATCTGGTGGGAGATGTAGCAATTTAATATAGGCCTGCTATCTAGTGGGAGATGTAGCAATGTAATATAGGCCTGCTATCTGGTGGGAGATGTAGCAATTTAATATAGGCCTGCTCTCTAGTGGGAGATGTAGCAATTTAATATAGGCCTGCTATCTGGTGGGAGATGTAGTAATTTAACATAGGCCTGCTATCTGGTGGGAGATGTAGCAATTTAATATAGGCCTGCTATCTAGTGGGAGATGTAGCAATGTAATATAGGCCTGCTATCTGGTGGGCGATGTAGCAATTTAATTTTGGCCTGCCATCTAGTGGGAGATGTAGCAATTTAATATAGGCCTGCTATCTGGTGGGAGATGTAGCTGTTTAATATAGGCCTGCTATCTAGTGGGAGATGTAGCAGTGTAATATAGGCCTGCTATCTGGTGGGAGATGTAGCAATTTATTATAGGCCTGCTATCTAGTGGGAGATGTAGCAATGTAATATAGGCCTGCTATCTGGTGGGAGATGTAGCAATTTAATATAGGCCTGCTCTCTAGTGGGAGATGTAGCAATTTAATATAGGCCTGCTATCTGGTGGGCGATGTAGCAATTTAATATAGGCCTGCCATCTAGTGGGAGATGTAGCATTTTAATATAGGCCTGCTATCTGGTGGGAGATGTAGCAATTTAATATAGGCCTGCTATCTAGTGGGAGATGTAGCAATTTAATATAGGCCTGCTATCTGGTGGGAGATGTAGTAATTTAACATAGGCCTGCTATCTGGTGGGAGATGTAGCAATTTAATATAGGCCTGCTATCTAGTGGGAGATGTAGCAATGTAATATAGGCCTGCTATCTGGTGGGCGATGTAGCAATTTAATTTTGGCCTGCCATCTAGTGGGAGATGTAGCAATTTAATATAGGCCTGCTATCTGGTGGGAGATGTAGCTGTTTAATATAGGCCTGCTATCTAGTGGGAGATGTAGCAATGTAATATAGGCCTGCTATCTGGTGGGAGATGTAGCAATTTAATATAGGCCTGCTATCTGGTGGGAGATGTAACAATTTAATATAGGCCTGCTATCTAGTGGGAGATGTAGTAATTTAATATAGGCCTGCTATCTGGTGGGAGATGTAACAATTTAATATAGGCCTGCTATCTGGTGGGAGATGTAGCAATTTAATATAGGCCTGCTATCTGGTGGGAGATGTAGCAATTTAATATAGGCCTGCTATCTGGTGGGAGATGTAGCAATTTAATATAGGCCTGCTATCTGGTGGGAGATGTAGCAATGTAATATAGGCCTGCTATCTGGTGGGAGATGTAGCAATTTAATATAGGCCTGCTATCTGGTGGGAGATATAGCAATTTAATATAGGCCTGCTATCTGGTGGGAGATGTAGCAATTTAATATAGGCTTGCTATCTGGTGGGAGATGTAGTAATTTAATATAGGCCTGCTATCTGGTGGGAAATGTAGCAATTTAATATAGGCCTGCTAAATGGTGGGAGATGTAGCAATGTAATATAGGCCTGCTATCTGGTGTGAGATGTAGCAATTTAATATAGGCCTGCTATCTGGTGGGAGATGTAGCAATTTAATATAGGCCTGCTATCTGGTGGGGGATGTAGCAATTTAATATAGGCCTGCTATCTGGTGGGAGATGTAGCAATGTAATATAGGCCTGCTAAATGGTGGGAGATGTAGCAATTTAATATAGGCCTGCTATATGGTGGGAGATGTAACAATTTAATATAGGCCTGCTATCTAGTGGGAGATGTAGTAATTTAATATAGGCCTGCTATCTGGTGGGAGATGTAACAATTTAATATAGGCCTGCTATCTGGTGGGAGATGTAGCAATTTAATATAGGCCTGCTATCTGGTGGGAGATGTAGCAATTTAATATAGGCCTGCTATCTGGTGGGGGATGTAGCAATTTAATATAGGCCTGCTATCTGGTGGGAGATGTAGCAATGTAATATAGGCCTGCTATCTGGTGTGAGATGTAGCAATTTAATATAGGCCTGCTATCTGGTGGGAGATGTAACAATTTAATATAGGCCTGCTATCTAGTGGGAGATGTAGTAATTTAATATAGGCCTGCTATCTGGTGGGAGATGTAACAATTTAATATAGGCCTGCTATCTGGTGAGAGATGTAGCAATGTAATATAGGCCTGCTATCTGGTGGGAGATGTAACAATTTAATATAGGCCTGCTATCTAGTGGGAGATGTAGTAATTTAATATAGGCCTGCTATCTGGTGGGAGATGTAACAATTTAATATAGGCCTGCTATCTGGTGAGAGATGTAGCAATGTAATATAGGCCTGCTAAATGGTGGGAGATGTAGCAATTTAATATAGGCCTGCTATCTGGTGGGAGATGTAGCAATTTAATATAGGCCTGCTATCTGGTGGGAGATGTAGCAATGTAATATATGCCTGCTATCTGGTGTGAGATGTAGCAATTTAATATAGGCCTGCTATCTGGTGGGAGATGTAGCAATTTAATATAGGCCTGCTATCTGGTGGGAGATGTAGCAATTTAATATAGGTCTGCTATCTGGTGAGAGATGTAGCAATGTAATATAGGCCTGCTAAATGGTGTGAGATGTAGCAATTTAATATAGGCCTGCTATCTGGTGGGACATGTAGCAATTTAATATAGGCCTGCTATCTAGTGGGAGATGTAGCAATTTAATATAGGCCTGCTATCTGGTGGGAGATGTAGCAATTTAATATAGGCCTGCTATCTGGTGGGAGATGTAACAATTTAATATAGGCCTGCTATCTAGTGGGAGATGTAGTAATTTAATATAGGCCTGCTATCTGGTGGGAGATGTAACAATTTAATATAGGCCTGCTATCTGGTGGGAGATGTAGCAATTTAATATAGGCCTGCTATCTGGTGGGAGATGTAGCAATTTAATATAGGCCTGCTATCTGGTGGGAGATGTAGCAATTTAATATAGGCCTGCTATCTGGTGGGAGATGTAGCAATGTAATATAGGCCTGCTATCTGGTGGGAGATGTAGCAATTTAATATAGGCCTGCTATCTGGTGGGAGATGTAGCAATTTAATATAGGCCTGCTATCTGGTGGGAGATGTAGCAATTTAATATAGGCTTGCTATCTGGTGGGAGATGTAGTAATTTAATATAGGCCTGCTATCTGGTGGGAGATGTAGCAATTTAATATAGGCCTGCTATCTGGTGGGAGATGTAGCAATGTAATATAGGCCTGCTATCTGGTGTGAGATGTAGCAATTTAATATAGGCCTGCTATCTGGTGGGAGATGTAGCAATTTAATATAGGCCTGCTATCTGGTGGGGGATGTAGCAATTTAATATAGGCCTGCTATCTGGTGGGAGATGTAGCAATGTAATATAGGCCTGCTAAATGGTGGGAGATGTAGCAATTTAATATAGGCCTGCTATATGGTGGGAGATGTAACAATTTAATATAGGCCTGCTATCTAGTGGGAGATGTAGTAATTTAATATAGGCCTGCTATCTGGTGGGAGATGTAACAATTTAATATAGGCCTGCTATCTGGTGGGAGATGTAGCAATTTAATATAGGCCTGCTATCTGGTGGGAGATGTAGCAATTTAATATAGGCCTGCTATCTGGTGGGGGATGTAGCAATTTAATATAGGCCTGCTATCTGGTGGGAGATGTAGCAATGTAATATAGGCCTGCTATCTGGTGTGAGATGTAGCAATTTAATATAGGCCTGCTATCTGGTGGGACATGTAGCAATTTAATATAGGCCTGCTATCTGGTGGGAGATGTAGCAATTTAATATAGGTCTGCTATCTGGTGAGAGATGTAGCAATGTAATATAGGCCTGCTATCTGGTGGGAGATGTAGCAATTTAATATAGGCCTGCTATCTGGTGGGAGATGTAACAATTTAATATAGGCCTGCTATCTAGTGGGAGATGTAGTAATTTAATATAGGCCTGCTATCTGGTGGGAGATGTAACAATTTAATATAGGCCTGCTATCTGGTGAGAGATGTAGCAATGTAATATAGGCCTGCTAAATGGTGGGAGATGTAGCAATTTAATATAGGCCTGCTATCTGGTGGGAGATGTAGCAATTTAATATAGGCCTGCTATCTGGTGGGAGATGTAGCAATGTAATATATGCCTGCTATCTGGTGTGAGATGTAGCAATTTAATATAGGCCTGCTATCTGGTGGGAGATGTAGCAATTTAATATAGGCCTGCTATCTGGTGGGAGATGTAGCAATTTAATATAGGTCTGCTATCTGGTGAGAGATGTAGCAATGTAATATAGGCCTGCTAAATGGTGTGAGATGTAGCAATTTAATATAGGCCTGCTATCTGGTGGGACATGTAGCAATTTAATATAGGCCTGCTATCTGGTGGGAGATGTAGCAATTTAATATAGGTCTGCTATCTGGTGAGAGATGTAGCAATGTAATATAGGCCTGCTATCTGGTGGGAGATGTAGCAATTTAATATAGGCCTGCTATCTGGTGGGAGATGTAACAATTTAATATAGGCCTGCTATCTAGTGGGAGATGTAGTAATTTAATATAGGCCTGCTATCTGGTGGGAGATGTAACAATTTAATATAGGCCTGCTATCTGGTGAGAGATGTAGCAATGTAATATAGGCCTGCTAAATGGTGGGAGATGTAGCAATTTAATATAGGCCTGCTATCTGGTGGGAGATGTAGCAATTTAATATAGGCCTGCTATCTGGTGGGAGATGTAGCAATGTAATATATGCCTGCTATCTGGTGTGAGATGTAGCAATTTAATATAGGCCTGCTATCTGGTGGGAGATGTAGCAATTTAATATAGGTCTGCTATCTGGTGAGAGATGTAGCAATGTAATATAGGCCTGCTAAATGGTGGGAGATGTAGCAATTTAATATAGGCCTGCTATCTGGTGGGAGATGTAGCAATTTTAATATAGGCCTGCTATCTGGTGGGAGATGTAGCAATTTAATATAGGCCTGCTATCCTTTGGGAGATGTAGCAATTTAATATAGGCCTGCTATCTGGTGGGAGATGTAGTAATTTAACATAGGCCTGCTATCTGATGGGAGATGTAGCAATTTAATATAGGCCTGCTATCTAGTGGGAGATGTAGCAATGTAATATAGGCCTGCTATCTGGTGGGAGATGTAGCAATTTAATATAGGCCTGCTCTCTAGTGGGAGATGTAGCAATTTAATATAGGCCTGCTATCTGGTGGGCGATGTAGCAATTTAATATAGGCCTGCCATCTAGTGGGAGATGTAGCATTTTAATATAGGCCTGCTATCTGGTGGGAGATGTAGCAATTTAATATAGGCCTGCTATCTAGTTGGAGATGTAGCAATTTAATATAGGCCTGCTATCTGGTGGGAGATGTAGTAATTTAACATAGGCCTGCTATCTGGTGGGAGATGTAGCAATTTAATATAGGCCTGCTATCTAGTGGGAGATGTAGCAATGTAATATAGGCCTGCTATCTGGTGGGCGATGTAGCAATTTAATTTTGGCCTGCCATCTAGTGGGAGATGTAGCAATTTAATATAGGCCTGCTATCTGGTGGGAGATGTAGCTGTTTAATATAGGCCTGCTATCTAGTGGGAGATGTAGCAATGTAATATAGGCCTGCTATCTGGTGGGAGATGTAGCAATTTAATATAGGCCTGCTATCTGGTGGGAGATGTAACAATTTAATATAGGCCTGCTATCTAGTGGGAGATGTAGTAATTTAATATAGGCCTGCTATCTGGTGGGAGATGTAACAATTTAATATAGGCCTGCTATCTGGTGGGAGATGTAGCAATTTAATATAGGCCTGCTATCTGGTGGGAGATGTAGCAATTTAATATAGGCCTGCTATCTGGTGGGAGATGTAGCAATATAATATAGGCCTGCTATCTGGTGGGAGATGTAGCAATGTAATATAGGCCTGCTATCTGGTGGGAGATGTAGCAATTTAATATAGGCCTGCTATCTGGTGGGAGATGTAGCAATTTTAATATAGGCCTGCTATCTGGTGGGAGATGTAGCAATTTAATATAGGCCTGCTATCTGGTGGGAGATGTAGCAATTTAATATAGGCTTGCTATCTGGTGGGAGATGTAGTAATTTAATATAGGCCTGCTATCTGGTGGGAGATGTAGCAATTTAATATAGGCCTGCTATCTGGTGGGAGATGTAGCAATGTAATATAGGCCTGCTATCTGGTGTGAGATGTAGCAATTTAATATAGGCCTGCTATCTGGTGGGAGATGTAGCAATTTAATATAGGCCTGCTATCTGGTGGGAGATGTAGCAATTTAATATAGGCCTGCTATCTGGTGGGAGATGTAGCAATGTAACATAGGCCTGCTATCTGGTGTGAGATGTAGCAATTTAATATAGGCCTGCTATCTGGTGGGAGATGTAGCAATTTAATATAGGCCTGCTATCTGGTGGGAGATGTAGCAATTTAATATAGGTCTGCTATCTGGTGAGAGATGTAGCAATGTAATATAGGCCTGCTAAATGGTGGGAGATGTAGCAATTTAATATAGGCCTGCTATCTGGTGGGAGATGTAGCAATTTTAATATAGGCCTGCTATCTGGTGGGAGATGTAGCAATTTAATATATGCCTGCTATCTGGTGGGAGATGTAGCAATTTAATATAGGCCTGCTATCTGGTGGGAGATGTAACAATTTAATATAGGCCTGCTATCTGGTGGGAGATGTAGCAATTTAATATAGGCCTGCTATCTGGTGGGAGATGTAGTAATTTAATATAGGCCTGCTATCTGGTGGGGGATGTAGCAATTTAATATAGGCCTGCTATCTGGTGGGAGATGTAGCAATGTAATATAGGCCTGCTAAATGGTGGGAGATGTAGCAATTTAATATAGGCCTGCTATCTGGTGGGAGATGTAACAATTTAATATAGGCCTGCTATCTAGTGGGAGATGTAGTAATTTAATATAGGCCTGCTATCTAGTGGGAGATGTAGCAATTTAATATAGGCCTGCTATCTGGTGGGAGATGTAGCAATTTAATATAGGCCTGCTATCTAGTGGGAGATGTAGCAATGTAATATAGGCCTGCTATCTGGTGGGCGATGTAGCAATTTAATTTTGGCCTGCCATCTAGTGGGAGATGTAGCAATTTAATATAGGCCTGCTATCTGGTGGGAGATGTAGCTGTTTAATATAGGCCTGCTATCTAGTGGGAGATGTAGCAATGTAATATAGGCCTGCTATCTGGTGGGAGATGTAGCAATTTAATATAGGCCTGCTATCTGGTGGGAGATGTAACAATTTAATATAGGCCTGCTATCTAGTGGGAGATGTAGTAATTTAATATAGGCCTGCTATCTGGTGGGAGATGTAACAATTTAATATAGGCCTGCTATCTGGTGGGAGATGTAGCAATTTAATATAGGCCTGCTATCTGGTGGGAGATGTAGCAATTTAATATAGGCCTGCTATCTGGTGGGAGATGTAGCAATTTAATATAGGCCTGCTATCTGGTGGGAGATGTAGCAATGTAATATAGGCCTGCTATCTGGTGGGAGATGTAGCAATTTAATATAGGCCTGCTATCTGGTGGGAGATGTAGCAATTTTAATATAGGCCTGCTATCTGGTGGGAGATGTAGCAATTTAATATAGGCCTGCTATCTGGTGGGAGATGTAGCAATTTAATATAGGCTTGCTATCTGGTGGGAGATGTAGTAATTTAATATAGGCCTGCTATCTGGTGGGAGATGTAGCAATTTAATATAGGCCTGCTATCTGGTGGGAGATGTAGCAATTTAATATAGGCCTGCTATCTGGTGGGAGATGTAGCAATGTAATATAGGCCTGCTAAATGGTGGGAGATGTAGCAATTTAATATAGGCCTGCTATCTGGTGGGAGATGTAGCAATTTTAATATAGGCCTGCTATCTGGTGGGAGATGTAGCAATTTAATATAGGCCTGCTATCTGGTGGGAGATGTAGCAATTTAATTTTGGCCTGCTATCTGGTGGGAGATGTAACAATTTAATATAGGCCTGCTATCTGGTGGGAGATGTAGCAATTTAATATAGGCCTGCTATCTGGTGGGAGATGTAGCAATTTAATATAGGCCTGCTATCTGGTGGGGGATGTAGCAATTTAATATAGGCCTGCTATCTGGTGGGAGATGTAGCAATTTAATATAGGCCTGCTATCTGGTGGGCGATGTAGCAATTTAATATAGGCCTGCCATCTAGTGGGAGATGTAGCATTTTAATATAGGCCTGCTATCTGGTGGGAGATGTAGCAATTTAATATAGGCCTGCTATCTAGTGGGAGATGTAGCAATTTAATATAGGCCTGCTATCTGGTGGGAGATGTAGTAATTTAACATAGGCCTGCTATCTGGTGGGAGATGTAGCAATTTAATATAGGCCTGCTATCTAGTGGGAGATGTAGCAATGTAATATAGGCCTGCTATCTGGTGGGCGATGTAGCAATTTAATTTTGGCCTGCCATCTAGTGGGAGATGTAGCAATTTAATATAGGCCTGCTATCTGGTGGGAGATGTAGCTGTTTAATATAGGCCTGCTATCTAGTGGGAGATGTAGCAATGTAATATAGGCCTGCTATCTGGTGGGAGATGTAGCAATTTAATATAGGCCTGCTATCTGGTGGGAGATGTAACAATTTAATATAGGCCTGCGATCTAGTGGGAGATGTAGTAATTTAATATAGGCCTGCTATCTGGTGGGAGATGTAACAATTTAATATAGGCCTGCTATCTGGTGGGAGATGTAGCAATTTAACATAGGCCTGCTATCTGGTGGGAGATGTAGCAATTTAATATAGGCCTGCTATCTGGTGGGAGATGTAGCAATTTAATATAGGCCTGCTATCTGGTGGGAGATGTAGCAATGTAATATAGGCCTGCTATCTGGTGGGAGATGTAGCAATTTAATATAGGCCTGCTATCTGGTGGGAGATGTAGCAATTTTAATATAGGCCTGCTATCTGGTGGGAGATGTAGCAATTTAATATAGGCCTGCTATCTGGTGGGAGATGTAGTAATTTAATATAGGCCTGCTATCTGGTGGGAGATGTAGCAATTTAATATAGGCCTGCTATCTGGTGGGAGACGTAGCAATGTAATATAGGCCTGCTATCTGGTGTGAGATGTAGCAATTTAATATAGGCCTGCTATCTGGTGGGAGATGTAGCAATTTAATATAGGCCTGCTATCTGGTGGGAGATGTAGCAATTTAATATAGGTCTGCTATCTGGTGAGAGATTTAGCAATGTAATATAGGCCTGCTAAATGGTGGGAGATGTAGCAATTTAATATAGGCCTGCTATCTGGTGGGAGATGTAGCAATTTTAATATAGGCCTGCTATCTGGTGGGAGATGTAGCAATTTAATATATGCCTGCTATCTGGTGGGAGATGTAGCAATTTAATATAGGCCTGCTATCTGTTGGGAGATGTAACAATTTAATATAGGCCTGCTATCTGGTGGGAGATGTAGCAATTTAATATAGGCCTGCTATCTGGTGGGAGATGTAGCAATTTAATATAGGCCTGCTATCTGGTGGGGGATGTAGCAATTTAATATAGGCCTGCTATCTGGTGGGAGATGTAGCAATGTAATATAGGCCTGCTAAATGGTGGGAGATGTAGCAATTTAATATAGGCCTGCTATCTGGTGGGAGATGTAACAATTTAATATAGGCCTGCTATCTAGTGGGAGATGTAGTAATTTAATATAGGCCTGCTATCTAGTGGGAGATGTAGCAATTTAATATAGGCCTGCTATCTGGTGAGAGATGTAGTAATTTAACATAGGCCTGCTATCTGGTGGGAGATGTAGCAATTTAATATAGGCCTGCTATCTAGTGGGAGATGTAGCAATGTAATATAGGCCTGCTATCTGGTGGGCGATGTAGCAATTTAATTTTGGCCTGCCATCTAGTGGGAGATGTAGCAATTTAATATAGGCCTGCTATCTGGTGGGAGATGTAGCTGTTTAATATAGGCCTGCTATCTAGTGGGAGATGTAGCAATGTAATATAGGCCTGCTATCTGGTGGGAGATGTAGCAATTTAATATAGGCCTGCTATCTGGTGGGAGATGTAACAATTTAATATAGGCCTGCTATCTAGTGGGAGATGTAGTAATTTAATATAGGCCTGCTATCTGGTGGGAGATGTAACAATTTAATATAGGCCTGCTATCTGGTGGGAGATGTAGCAATTTAATATAGGCCTGCTATCTGGTGGGAGATGTAGCAATTTAATATAGGCCTGCTATCTGGTGGGAGATGTAGCAATTTAATATAGGCCTGCTATCTGGTGGGAGATGTAGCAATGTAATATAGGCCTGCTATCTGGTGGGAGATGTAGCAATTTAATATAGGCCTGCTATCTGGTGGGAGATGTAGCAATTTTAATATAGGCCTGCTATCTGGTGGGAGATGTAGCAATTTAATATAGGCCTGCTATCTGGTGGGAGATGTAGCAATTTAATATAGGCTTGCTATCTGGTGGGAGATGTAGTAATTTAATATAGGCCTGCTATCTGGTGGGAGATGTAGCAATTTAATATAGGCCTGCTATCTGGTGGGAGATGTAGCAATGTAATATAGGCCTGCTATCTGGTGGGAGATGTAGCAATTTAATATAGGCCTGCTATCTGGTGGGAGATGTAGCAATTTAATATAGGCCTGCTATCTGGTGGGAGATGTAGCAATTTAATATAGGTCTGCTATCTGGTGAGATGTAGCAATGTAATATAGGCCTGCTAAATGGTGGGAGATGTAGCAATTTAATATAGGCCTGCTATCTGGTGGGAGATGTAGCAATTTTAATATAGGCCTGCTATCTGGTGGGAGATGTAGCAATTTAATATATGCCTGCTATCTGGTGGGAGATGTAGCAATTTAATATAGGCCTGCTATCTGTTGGGAGATGTAACAATTTAATATAGGCCTGCTATCTGGTGGGAGATGTAGCAATTTAATATAGGCCTGCTATCTGGTGGGGGATGTAGCAATTTAATTTAGGCCTGCTATCTGGTGGGAGATGTAGCAATGTAATATAGGCCTGCTAAATGGTGGGAGATGTAGCAATTTAATATAGGCCTGCTATCTGGTGGGAGATGTAACAATTTAATATAGGCCTGCTATCTAGTGGGAGATGTAGTAATTTAATATAGGCCTGCTATCTGGTGGGAGATGTAACAATTTAATATAGGCCTGCTATCTGGTGGGAGATGTAGCAATTTAATATAGGCCTGCTATCTGGTGGGAGATGTAGCAATTTAAAATAGGCCTGCTATCTGGTGGGGGATGTAGCAATTTAATATAGGCCTGCTATCTGGTGGGAGATGTAGCAATTTTAATATAGGCCTGCTATCTGGTGGGAGATGTAGCAATTTAATATAGGCCTGCTATCTGGTGGGAGATGTAGCAATTTAATATAGGCTTGCTATCTGGTGGGAGATGTAGTAATTTAATATAGGCCTGCTATCTGGTGGGAGATGTAGCAATTTAATATAGGCCTGCTATCTGGTGGGAGATGTAGCAATGTAATATAGGCCTGCTATCTGGTGTGAGATGTAGCAATTTAATATAGGCCTGCTATCTGGTGGGAGATGTAGCAATTTAATATAGGCCTGCTATCTGGTGGGAGATGTAGCAATTTAATATAGGCCTGCTATCTGGTGGGAGACGTAGCAATGTAATATAGGCCTGCTATCTGGTGTGAGATGTAGCAATTTAATATAGGCCTGCTATCTGGTGGGAGATGTAGCAATTTAATATAGGCCTGCTATCTGGTGGGAGATGTAGCAATTTAATATAGGTCTGCTATCTGGTGAGAGATTTAGCAATGTAATATAGGCCTGCTAAATGGTGGGAGATGTAGCAATTTAATATAGGCCTGCTATCTGGTGGGAGATGTAGCAATTTTAATATAGGCCTGCTATCTGGTGGGAGATGTAGCAATTTAATATATGCCTGCTATCTGGTGGGAGATGTAGCAATTTAATATAGGCCTGCTATCTGTTGGGAGATGTAACAATTTAATATAGGCCTGCTATCTGGTGGGAGATGTAGCAATTTAATATAGGCCTGCTATCTGGTGGGAGATGTAGCAATTTAATATAGGCCTGCTATCTGGTGGGGGATGTAGCAATTTAATATAGGCCTGCTATCTGGTGGGAGATGTAGCAATGTAATATAGGCCTGCTAAATGGTGGGAGATGTAGCAATTTAATATAGGCCTGCTATCTGGTGGGAGATGTAACAATTTAATATAGGCCTGCTATCTAGTGGGAGATGTAGTAATTTAATATAGGCCTGCTATCTAGTGGGAGATGTAGCAATTTAATATAGGCCTGCTATCTGGTGAGAGATGTAGTAATTTAACATAGGCCTGCTATCTGGTGGGAGATGTAGCAATTTAATATAGGCCTGCTATCTAGTGGGAGATGTAGCAATGTAATATAGGCCTGCTATCTGGTGGGCGATGTAGCAATTTAATTTTGGCCTGCCATCTAGTGGGAGATGTAGCAATTTAATATAGGCCTGCTATCTGGTGGGAGATGTAGCTGTTTAATATAGGCCTGCTATCTAGTGGGAGATGTAGCAATGTAATATAGGCCTGCTATCTGGTGGGAGATGTAGCAATTTAATATAGGCCTGCTATCTGGTGGGAGATGTAACAATTTAATATAGGCCTGCTATCTAGTGGGAGATGTAGTAATTTAATATAGGCCTGCTATCTGGTGGGAGATGTAACAATTTAATATAGGCCTGCTATCTGGTGGGAGATGTAGCAATTTAATATAGGCTTGCTATCTGGTGGGAGATGTAGTAATTTAATATAGGCCTGCTATCTGGTGGGAGATGTAGCAATTTAATATAGGCCTGCTATCTGGTGGGAGATGTAGCAATGTAATATAGGCCTGCTATCTGGTGTGAGATGTAGCAATTTAATATAGGCCTGCTATCTGGTGGGAGATGTAGCAATTTAATATAGGCCTGCTATCTGGTGGGAGATGTAGCAATTTAATATAGGCCTGCTATCTGGTGGGAGACGTAGCAATGTAATATAGGCCTGCTATCTGGTGTGAGATGTAGCAATTTAATATAGGCCTGCTATCTGGTGGGAGATGTAGCAATTTAATATAGGCCTGCTATCTGGTGGGAGATGTAGCAATTTAATATAGGTCTGCTATCTGGTGAGAGATTTAGCAATGTAATATAGGCCTGCTAAATGGTGGGAGATGTAGCAATTTAATATAGGCCTGCTATCTGGTGGGAGATGTAGCAATTTTAATATAGGCCTGCTATCTGGTGGGAGATGTAGCAATTTAATATATGCCTGCTATCTGGTGGGAGATGTAGCAATTTAATATAGGCCTGCTATCTGTTGGGAGATGTAACAATTTAATATAGGCCTGCTATCTGGTGGGAGATGTAGCAATTTAATATAGGCCTGCTATCTGGTGGGAGATGTAGCAATTTAATATAGGCCTGCTATCTGGTGGGGGATGTAGCAATTTAATATAGGCCTGCTATCTGGTGGGAGATGTAGCAATGTAATATAGGCCTGCTAAATGGTGGGAGATGTAGCAATTTAATATAGGCCTGCTATCTGGTGGGAGATGTAACAATTTAATATAGGCCTGCTATCTAGTGGGAGATGTAGTAATTTAATATAGGCCTGCTATCTAGTGGGAGATGTAGCAATTTAATATAGGCCTGCTATCTGGTGAGAGATGTAGTAATTTAACATAGGCCTGCTATCTGGTGGGAGATGTAGCAATTTAATATAGGCCTGCTATCTAGTGGGAGATGTAGCAATGTAATATAGGCCTGCTATCTGGTGGGCGATGTAGCAATTTAATTTTGGCCTGCCATCTAGTGGGAGATGTAGCAATTTAATATAGGCCTGCTATCTGGTGGGAGATGTAGCTGTTTAATATAGGCCTGCTATCTAGTGGGAGATGTAGCAATGTAATATAGGCCTGCTATCTGGTGGGAGATGTAGCAATTTAATATAGGCCTGCTATCTGGTGGGAGATGTAACAATTTAATATAGGCCTGCTATCTAGTGGGAGATGTAGTAATTTAATATAGGCCTGCTATCTGGTGGGAGATGTAACAATTTAATATAGGCCTGCTATCTGGTGGGAGATGTAGCAATTTAATATAGGCCTGCTATCTGGTGGGAGATGTAGCAATTTAATATAGGCCTGCTATCTGGTGGGAGATGTAGCAATTTAATATAGGCCTGCTATCTGGTGGGAGATGTAGCAATGTAATATAGGCCTGCTATCTGGTGGGAGATGTAGCAATTTAATATAGGCCTGCTATCTGGTGGGAGATGTAGCAATTTTAATATAGGCCTGCTATCTGGTGGGAGATGTAGCAATTTAATATAGGCCTGCTATCTGGTGGGAGATGTAGCAATTTAATATAGGCTTGCTATCTGGTGGGAGATGTAGTAATTTAATATAGGCCTGCTATCTGGTGGGAGATGTAGCAATTTAATATAGGCCTGCTATCTGGTGGGAGATGTAGCAATTTAATATAGGCCTGCTATCTGGTGGGAGATGTAGCAATTTAATATAGGTCTGCTATCTGGTGAGATGTAGCAATGTAATATAGGCCTGCTAAATGGTGGGAGATGTAGCAATTTAATATAGGCCTGCTATCTGGTGGGAGATGTAGCAATTTTAATATAGGCCTGCTATCTGGTGGGAGATGTAGCAATTTAATATATGCCTGCTATCTGGTGGGAGATGTAGCAATTTAATATAGGCCTGCTATCTGTTGGGAGATGTAACAATTTAATATAGGCCTGCTATCTGGTGGGAGATGTAGCAATTTAATATAGGCCTGCTATCTGGTGGGGGATGTAGCAATTTAATATAGGCCTGCTATCTGGTGGGAGATGTAGCAATGTAATATAGGCCTGCTAAATGGTGGGAGATGTAGCAATTTAATATAGGCCTGCTATCTGGTGGGAGATGTAACAATTTAATATAGGCCTGCTATCTAGTGGGAGATGTAGTAATTTAATATAGGCCTGCTATCTGGTGGGAGATGTAACAATTTAATATAGGCCTGCTATCTGGTGGGAGATGTAGCAATTTAATATAGGCCTGCTATCTGGTGGGAGATGTAGCAATTTAAAATAGGCCTGCTATCTGGTGGGGGATGTAGCAATTTAATATAGGCCTGCTATCTGGTGGGAGATGTAGCAATGTAATATAGGCCTGCTATCTGGTGTGAGATGTAGCAATTTAATATAGGCCTGCTATCTGGTGGGACATGTAGCAATTTAATATAGGCCTGCTATCTAGTGGGAGATGTAGCAATTTAATATAGGTCTGCTATCTGGTGAGAGATGTAGCAATGTAATATAGGCCTGCTATCTGGTGGGAGATGTAGCAATTTAATATAGGCCTGCTATCTGGTTGGAGATGTAACAATTTAATATAGGCCTGCTATCTGGTGAGAGATGTAGCAATGTAATATAGGCCTGCTAAATGGTGGGAGATGTAGCAATTTAATATAGGCCTGCTATCTGGTGGGAGATGTAGCAATTTAATATAGGCCTGCTATCTGGTGGGAGATGTAGCAATGTAATATATGCCTGCTATCTGGTGTGAGATGTAGCAATTTAATATAGGCCTGCTATCTGGTGGGAGATGTAGCAATTTAATATAGGCCTGCTATCTGGTGGGAGATGTAGCAATTTAATATAGGTCTGCTATCTGGTGAGAGATGTAGCAATGTAATATAGGCCTGCTAAATGGTGGGAGATGTAGCAATTTAATATAGGCCTGCTATCTGGTGGGAGATGTAGCAATTTTAATATAGGCCTGCTATCTGGTGGGAGATGTAGCAATTTAATATAGGCCTGCTATCTGGTGGGAGATGTAGCAATTTAATATAGGCCTGCTATCTGGTGGGAGATGTAGTAATTTAACATAGGCCTGCTATCTGGTGGGAGATGTAGCAATTTAATATAGGCCGGCTATCTAGTGGGAGATGTAGCAATGTAATATAGGCCTGCTATCTGGTGGGAGATGTAGCAATTTAATATAGGCCTGCTCTCTAGTGGGAGATGTAGCAATTTAATATAGGCCTGCTATCTGGTGGGCGATGTAGCAATTTAATATAGGCCTGCCATCTAGTGGGAGATGTAGCAATGTAATACAGGCCTGCTATCTGGTGTGAGATGTAGCAATTTAATATAGGCCTGCTATCTGGTGGGAGATGTAGCAATTTAATATAGGCCTGCTATCTGGTGGGAGATGTAGCAATGTAATATAGGCCTGCTATCTGGTGGGAGATGTAGCAATGTAATATAGGCCTGCTATCTGGTGTGAGATGTAGCAATTTAATATAGGCCTGCTATCTGGTGGGAGATGTAGCAATTTAATATAGGCCTGCTATCTGGTGGGAGATGTAGCAATTTAATATAGGTCTGCTATCTGGTGAGAGATGTAGCAATGTAATATAGGCCTGCTAAATGGTGGGAGATGTAGCAATTTAATATAGGCCTGCTATCTGGTGGGAGATGTAGCAATTTTAATATAGGCCTGCTATCTGGTGGGAGATGTAGCAATTTAATATATGCCTGCTATCTGGTGGGAGATGTAGCAATTTAATATAGGCCTGCTATCTGTTGGGAGATGTAACAATTTAATATAGGCCTGCTATCTGGTGGGAGATGTAGCAATTTAATATAGGCCTGCTATCTGGTGGGAGATGTAGCAATTTAATATAGGCCTGCTATCTGGTGGGGGATGTAGCAATTTAATATAGGCCTGCTATCTGGTGGGAGATGTAGCAATGTAATATAGGCCTGCTAAATGGTGGGAGATGTAGCAATTTAATATAGGCCTGCTATCTGGTGGGAGATGTAACAATTTAATATAGGCCTGCTATCTAGTGGGAGATGTAGTAATTTAATATAGGCCTGCTATCTGGTGGGAGATGTAACAATTTAATATAGGCCTGCTATCTGGTGGGAGATGTAGCAATTTAATATAGGCCTGCTATCTGGTGGGAGATGTAGCAATTTAATATAGGCCTGCTATCTGGTGGGAGATGTAGCAATTTAATATAGGCCTGCTATCTGGTGGGAGATGTAGCAATTTAATATAGGCCTGCTATCTGGTGGGAGATGTAGCAATGTAATATAGGCCTGCTATCTGGTGGGAGATGTAGCAATTTAATATAGGCCTGCTATCTGGTGGGAGATGTAGCAATTTTAATATAGGCCTGCTATCTGGTGGGAGATGTAGCAATTTAATATAGGCCTGCTATCTGGTGGGAGATGTAGCAATTTAATATAGGCTTGCTATCTGGTGGGAGATGTAGTAATTTAATATAGGCCTGCTATCTGGTGGGAGATGTAGCAATTTAATATAGGCCTGCTATCTGGTGGGAGATGTAGCAATTTAATATAGGCCTGCTATCTGGTGGGAGATGTAGCAATTTAATATAGGTCTGCTATCTGGTGAGATGTAGCAATGTAATATAGGCCTGCTAAATGGTGGGAGATGTAGCAATTTAATATAGGCCTGCTATCTGGTGGGAGATGTAGCAATTTTAATATAGGCCTGCTATCTGGTGGGAGATGTAGCAATTTAATATATGCCTGCTATCTGGTGGGAGATGTAGCAATTTAATATAGGCCTGCTATCTGTTGGGAGATGTAACAATTTAATATAGGCCTGCTATCTGGTGGGAGATGTAGCAATTTAATATAGGCCTGCTATCTGGTGGGGGATGTAGCAATTTAATATAGGCCTGCTATCTGGTGGGAGATGTAGCAATGTAATATAGGCCTGCTAAATGGTGGGAGATGTAGCAATTTAATATAGGCCTGCTATCTGGTGGGAGATGTAACAATTTAATATAGGCCTGCTATCTAGTGGGAGATGTAGTAATTTAATATAGGCCTGCTATCTGGTGGGAGATGTAACAATTTAATATAGGCCTGCTATCTGGTGGGAGATGTAGCAATTTAATATAGGCCTGCTATCTGGTGGGAGATGTAGCAATTTAAAATAGGCCTGCTATCTGGTGGGGGATGTAGCAATTTAATATAGGCCTGCTATCTGGTGGGAGATGTAGCAATGTAATATAGGCCTGCTATCTGGTGTGAGATGTAGCAATTTAATATAGGCCTGCTATCTGGTGGGACATGTAGCAATTTAATATAGGCCTGCTATCTAGTGGGAGATGTAGCAATTTAATATAGGTCTGCTATCTGGTGAGAGATGTAGCAATGTAATATAGGCCTGCTATCTGGTGGGAGATGTAGCAATTTAATATAGGCCTGCTATCTGGTTGGAGATGTAACAATTTAATATAGGCCTGCTATCTGGTGAGAGATGTAGCAATGTAATATAGGCCTGCTAAATGGTGGGAGATGTAGCAATTTAATATAGGCCTGCTATCTGGTGGGAGATGTAGCAATTTAATATAGGCCTGCTATCTGGTGGGAGATGTAGCAATGTAATATATGCCTGCTATCTGGTGTGAGATGTAGCAATTTAATATAGGCCTGCTATCTGGTGGGAGATGTAGCAATTTAATATAGGCCTGCTATCTGGTGGGAGATGTAGCAATTTAATATAGGTCTGCTATCTGGTGAGAGATGTAGCAATGTAATATAGGCCTGCTAAATGGTGGGAGATGTAGCAATTTAATATAGGCCTGCTATCTGGTGGGAGATGTAGCAATTTTAATATAGGCCTGCTATCTGGTGGGAGATGTAGCAATTTAATATAGGCCTGCTATCTGGTGGGAGATGTAGCAATTTAATATAGGCCTGCTATCTGGTGGGAGATGTAGTAATTTAACATAGGCCTGCTATCTGGTGGGAGATGTAGCAATTTAATATAGGCCGGCTATCTAGTGGGAGATGTAGCAATGTAATATAGGCCTGCTATCTGGTGGGAGATGTAGCAATTTAATATAGGCCTGCTCTCTAGTGGGAGATGTAGCAATTTAATATAGGCCTGCTATCTGGTGGGCGATGTAGCAATTTAATATAGGCCTGCCATCTAGTGGGAGATGTAGCAATGTAATACAGGCCTGCTATCTGGTGTGAGATGTAGCAATTTAATATAGGCCTGCTATCTGGTGGGAGATGTAGCAATTTAATATAGGCCTGCTATCTGGTGGGAGATGTAGCAATGTAATATAGGCCTGCTATCTGGTGGGAGATGTAGCAATGTAATATAGGCCTGCTATCTGGTGTGAGATGTAGCAATTTAATATAGGCCTGCTATCTGGTGGGAGATGTAGCAATTTAATATAGGCCTGCTATCTGGTGGGAGATGTAGCAATTTAATATAGGTCTGCTATCTGGTGAGAGATGTAGCAATGTAATATAGGCCTGCTAAATGGTGGGAGATGTAGCAATTTAATATAGGCCTGCTATCTGGTGGGAGATGTAGCAATTTTAATATAGGCCTGCTATCTGGTGGGAGATGTAGCAATTTAATATATGCCTGCTATCTGGTGGGAGATGTAGCAATTTAATATAGGCCTGCTATCTGTTGGGAGATGTAACAATTTAATATAGGCCTGCTATCTGGTGGGAGATGTAGCAATTTAATATAGGCCTGCTATCTGGTGGGAGATGTAGCAATTTAATATAGGCCTGCTATCTGGTGGGGGATGTAGCAATTTAATATAGGCCTGCTATCTGGTGGGAGATGTAGCAATGTAATATAGGCCTGCTAAATGGTGGGAGATGTAGCAATTTAATATAGGCCTGCTATCTGGTGGGAGATGTAACAATTTAATATAGGCCTGCTATCTAGTGGGAGATGTAGTAATTTAATATAGGCCTGCTATCTGGTGGGAGATGTAACAATTTAATATAGGCCTGCTATCTGGTGGGAGATGTAGCAATTTAATATAGGCCTGCTATCTGGTGGGAGATGTAGCAATTTAATATAGGCCTGCTATCTGGTGGGAGATGTAGCAATTTAATATAGGCTTGCTATCTGGTGGGAGATGTAGCAATTTAATATAGGCCTGCTATCTGGTGGGAGATGTAGCAATGTAATATAGGCCTGCTATCTGGTGTGAGATGTAGCAATTTAATATAGGCCTGCTATCTGGTGGGAGATGTAGCAATTTAATATAGGCCTGCTATCTGGTGGGAGATGTAGCAATTTAATATAGGCCTGCTATCTGGTGGGAGACGTAGCAATGTAATATAGGCCTGCTATCTGGTGTGAGATGTAGCAATTTAATATAGGCCTGCTATCTGGTGGGAGATGTAGCAATTTAATATAGGCCTGCTATCTGGTGGGAGATGTAGCAATTTAATATAGGTCTGCTATCTGGTGAGAGATTTAGCAATGTAATATAGGCCTGCTAAATGGTGGGAGATGTAGCAATTTAATATAGGCCTGCTATCTGGTGGGAGATGTAGCAATTTTAATATAGGCCTGCTATCTGGTGGGAGATGTAGCAATTTAATATATGCCTGCTATCTGGTGGGAGATGTAGCAATTTAATATAGGCCTGCTATCTGTTGGGAGATGTAACAATTTAATATAGGCCTGCTATCTGGTGGGAGATGTAGCAATTTAATATAGGCCTGCTATCTGGTGGGAGATGTAGCAATTTAATATAGGCCTGCTATCTGGTGGGGGATGTAGCAATTTAATATAGGCCTGCTATCTGGTGGGAGATGTAGCAATGTAATATAGGCCTGCTAAATGGTGGGAGATGTAGCAATTTAATATAGGCCTGCTATCTGGTGGGAGATGTAACAATTTAATATAGGCCTGCTATCTAGTGGGAGATGTAGTAATTTAATATAGGCCTGCTATCTAGTGGGAGATGTAGCAATTTAATATAGGCCTGCTATCTGGTGAGAGATGTAGTAATTTAACATAGGCCTGCTATCTGGTGGGAGATGTAGCAATTTAATATAGGCCTGCTATCTAGTGGGAGATGTAGCAATGTAATATAGGCCTGCTATCTGGTGGGCGATGTAGCAATTTAATTTTGGCCTGCCATCTAGTGGGAGATGTAGCAATTTAATATAGGCCTGCTATCTGGTGGGAGATGTAGCTGTTTAATATAGGCCTGCTATCTAGTGGGAGATGTAGCAATGTAATATAGGCCTGCTATCTGGTGGGAGATGTAGCAATTTAATATAGGCCTGCTATCTGGTGGGAGATGTAACAATTTAATATAGGCCTGCTATCTAGTGGGAGATGTAGTAATTTAATATAGGCCTGCTATCTGGTGGGAGATGTAACAATTTAATATAGGCCTGCTATCTGGTGGGAGATGTAGCAATTTAATATAGGCCTGCTATCTGGTGGGAGATGTAGCAATTTAATATAGGCCTGCTATCTGGTGGGAGATGTAGCAATTTAATATAGGCCTGCTATCTGGTGGGAGATGTAGCAATGTAATATAGGCCTGCTATCTGGTGGGAGATGTAGCAATTTAATATAGGCCTGCTATCTGGTGGGAGATGTAGCAATTTTAATATAGGCCTGCTATCTGGTGGGAGATGTAGCAATTTAATATAGGCCTGCTATCTGGTGGGAGATGTAGCAATTTAATATAGGCTTGCTATCTGGTGGGAGATGTAGTAATTTAATATAGGCCTGCTATCTGGTGGGAGATGTAGCAATTTAATATAGGCCTGCTATCTGGTGGGAGATGTAGCAATGTAATATAGGCCTGCTATCTGGTGGGAGATGTAGCAATTTAATATAGGCCTGCTATCTGGTGGGAGATGTAGCAATTTAATATAGGCCTGCTATCTGGTGGGAGATGTAGCAATTTAATATAGGTCTGCTATCTGGTGAGATGTAGCAATGTAATATAGGCCTGCTAAATGGTGGGAGATGTAGCAATTTAATATAGGCCTGCTATCTGGTGGGAGATGTAGCAATTTTAATATAGGCCTGCTATCTGGTGGGAGATGTAGCAATTTAATATATGCCTGCTATCTGGTGGGAGATGTAGCAATTTAATATAGGCCTGCTATCTGTTGGGAGATGTAACAATTTAATATAGGCCTGCTATCTGGTGGGAGATGTAGCAATTTAATATAGGCCTGCTATCTGGTGGGGGATGTAGCAATTTAATATAGGCCTGCTATCTGGTGGGAGATGTAGCAATGTAATATAGGCCTGCTAAATGGTGGGAGATGTAGCAATTTAATATAGGCCTGCTATCTGGTGGGAGATGTAACAATTTAATATAGGCCTGCTATCTAGTGGGAGATGTAGTAATTTAATATAGGCCTGCTATCTGGTGGGAGATGTAACAATTTAATATAGGCCTGCTATCTGGTGGGAGATGTAGCAATTTAATATAGGCCTGCTATCTGGTGGGAGATGTAGCAATTTAAAATAGGCCTGCTATCTGGTGGGGGATGTAGCAATTTAATATAGGCCTGCTATCTGGTGGGAGATGTAGCAATTTTAATATAGGCCTGCTATCTGGTGGGAGATGTAGCAATTTAATATAGGCCTGCTATCTGGTGGGAGATGTAGCAATTTAATATAGGCTTGCTATCTGGTGGGAGATGTAGTAATTTAATATAGGCCTGCTATCTGGTGGGAGATGTAGCAATTTAATATAGGCCTGCTATCTGGTGGGAGATGTAGCAATGTAATATAGGCCTGCTATCTGGTGTGAGATGTAGCAATTTAATATAGGCCTGCTATCTGGTGGGAGATGTAGCAATTTAATATAGGCCTGCTATCTGGTGGGAGATGTAGCAATTTAATATAGGCCTGCTATCTGGTGGGAGACGTAGCAATGTAATATAGGCCTGCTATCTGGTGTGAGATGTAGCAATTTAATATAGGCCTGCTATCTGGTGGGAGATGTAGCAATTTAATATAGGCCTGCTATCTGGTGGGAGATGTAGCAATTTAATATAGGTCTGCTATCTGGTGAGAGATTTAGCAATGTAATATAGGCCTGCTAAATGGTGGGAGATGTAGCAATTTAATATAGGCCTGCTATCTGGTGGGAGATGTAGCAATTTTAATATAGGCCTGCTATCTGGTGGGAGATGTAGCAATTTAATATATGCCTGCTATCTGGTGGGAGATGTAGCAATTTAATATAGGCCTGCTATCTGTTGGGAGATGTAACAATTTAATATAGGCCTGCTATCTGGTGGGAGATGTAGCAATTTAATATAGGCCTGCTATCTGGTGGGAGATGTAGCAATTTAATATAGGCCTGCTATCTGGTGGGGGATGTAGCAATTTAATATAGGCCTGCTATCTGGTGGGAGATGTAGCAATGTAATATAGGCCTGCTAAATGGTGGGAGATGTAGCAATTTAATATAGGCCTGCTATCTGGTGGGAGATGTAACAATTTAATATAGGCCTGCTATCTAGTGGGAGATGTAGTAATTTAATATAGGCCTGCTATCTAGTGGGAGATGTAGCAATTTAATATAGGCCTGCTATCTGGTGAGAGATGTAGTAATTTAACATAGGCCTGCTATCTGGTGGGAGATGTAGCAATTTAATATAGGCCTGCTATCTAGTGGGAGATGTAGCAATGTAATATAGGCCTGCTATCTGGTGGGCGATGTAGCAATTTAATTTTGGCCTGCCATCTAGTGGGAGATGTAGCAATTTAATATAGGCCTGCTATCTGGTGGGAGATGTAGCTGTTTAATATAGGCCTGCTATCTAGTGGGAGATGTAGCAATGTAATATAGGCCTGCTATCTGGTGGGAGATGTAGCAATTTAATATAGGCCTGCTATCTGGTGGGAGATGTAACAATTTAATATAGGCCTGCTATCTAGTGGGAGATGTAGTAATTTAATATAGGCCTGCTATCTGGTGGGAGATGTAACAATTTAATATAGGCCTGCTATCTGGTGGGAGATGTAGCAATTTAATATAGGCCTGCTATCTG
Organism: Salvelinus fontinalis; assembly: GCF_029448725.1. Taxonomy (NCBI): domain Eukaryota; kingdom Metazoa; phylum Chordata; class Actinopteri; order Salmoniformes; family Salmonidae; genus Salvelinus; species Salvelinus fontinalis. Next base: position 6,358,067 of record NC_074674.1, read on the forward strand.
GTGGGAGATGTAGCAATTTAATATAGGCCTGCTATCTGGTGGGAGATGTAGCAATTTAATATAGGCCTGCTATCTGGTGGGAGATGTAGCAATGTAATATAGGCCTGCTATCTGGTGGGAGATGTAGCAATTTAATATAGGCCTGCTATCTGGTGGGAGATGTAGCAATTTTAATATAGGCCTGCTATCTGGTGGGAGATGTAGCAATTTAATATAGGCCTGCTATCTGGTGGGAGATGTAGCAATTTAATATAGGCTTGCTATCTGGTGGGAGATGTAGTAATTTAATATAGGCCTGCTATCTGGTGGGAGATGTAGCAATTTAATATAGGCCTGCTATCTGGTGGGAGATGTAGCAATGTAATATAGGCCTGCTATCTGGTGGGAGATGTAGCAATTTAATATAGGCCTGCTATCTGGTGGGAGATGTAGCAATTTAATATAGGCCTGCTATCTGGTGGGAGATGTAGCAATTTAATATAGGTCTGCTATCTGGTGAGATGTAGCAATGTAATATAGGCCTGCTAAATGGTGGGACATGTAGCAATTTAATATAGGCCTGCTATCTGGTGGGAGATGTAGCAATTTTAATATAGGCCTGCTATCTGGTGGGAGATGTAGCAATTTAATATATGCCTGCTATCTGGTGGGAGATGTAGCAATTTAATATAGGCCTGCTATCTGTTGGGAGATGTAACAATTTAATATAGGCCTGCTATCTGGTGGGAGATGTAGCAATTTAATATAGGCCTGCTATCTGGTGGGGGATGTAGCAATTTAATATAGGCCTGCTATCTGGTGGGAGATGTAGCAATGTAATATAGGCCTGCTAAATGGTGGGAGATGTAGCAATTTAATATAGGCCTGCTATCTGGTGGGAGATGTAACAATTTAATATAGGCCTGCTATCTAGTGGGAGATGTAGTAATTTAATATAGGCCTGCTATCTGGTGGGAGATGTAACAATTTAATATAGGCCTGCTATCTGGTGGGAGATGTAGCAATTTAATATAGGCCTGCTATCTGGTGGGAGATGTAGCAATTTAAAATAGGCCTGCTATCTGGTGGGGGATGTAGCAATTTAATATAGGCCTGCTATCTGGTGGGAGATGTAGCAATGTAATATAGGCCTGCTATCTGGTGTGAGATGTAGCAATTTAATATAGGCCTGCTATCTGGTGGGACATGCAGCAATTTAATATAGGCCTGCTATCTAGTGGGAGATGTAGCAATTTAATATAGGTCTGCTATCTGGTGAGAGATGTAGCAATGTAATATAGGCCTGCTATCTGGTGGGAGATGTAGCAATTTAATATAGGCCTGCTATCTGGTTGGAGATGTAACAATTTAATATAGGCCTGCTATCTGGTGAGAGATGTAGCAATGTAATATAGGCCTGCTAAATGGTGGGAGATGTAGCAATTTAATATAGGCCTGCTATCTGGTGGGAGATGTAGCAATTTAATATAGGCCTGCTATCTGGTGGGAGATGTAGCAATGTAATATATGCCTGCTATCTGGTGTGAGATGTAGCAATTTAATATAGGCCTGCTATCTGGTGGGAGATGTAGCAATTTAATATAGGCCTGCTATCTGGTGGGAGATGTAGCAATTTAATATAGGTCTGCTATCTGGTGAGAGATGTAGCAATGTAATATAGGCCTGCTAAATGGTGGGAGATGTAGCAATTTAATATAGGCCTGCTATCTGGTGGGAGATGTAGCAATTTTAATATAGGCCTGCTATCTGGTGGGAGATGTAGCAATTTAATATAGGCCTGCTATCTGGTGGGAGATGTAGCAATTTAATATAGGCCTGCTATCTGGTGGGAGATGTAGTAATTTAACATAGGCCTGCTATCTGGTGGGAGATGTAGCAATTTAATATAGGCCGGCTATCTAGTGGGAGATGTAGCAATGTAATATAGGCCTGCTATCTGGTGGGAGATGTAGCAATTTAATATAGGCCTGCTCTCTAGTGGGAGATGTAGCAATTTAATATAGGCCTGCTATCTGGTGGGCGATGTAGCAATTTAATATAGGCCTGCCATCTAGTGGGAGATGTAGCAATGTAATACAGGCCTGCTATCTGGTGTGAGATGTAGCAATTTAATATAGGCCTGCTATCTGGTGGGAGATGTAGCAATTTAATATAGGCCTGCTATCTGGTGGGAGATGTAGCAATGTAATATAGGCCTGCTATCTGGTGGGAGATGTAGCAATGTAATATAGGCCTGCTATCTGGTGTGAGATGTAGCAATTTAATATAGGCCTGCTATCTGGTGGGAGATGTAGCAATTTAATATAGGCCTGCTATCTGGTGGGAGATGTAGCAATTTAATATAGGTCTGCTATCTGGTGAGAGATGTAGCAATGTAATATAGGCCTGCTAAATGGTGGGAGATGTAGCAATTTAATATAGGCCTGCTATCTGGTGGGAGATGTAGCAATTTTAATATAGGCCTGCTATCTGGTGGGAGATGTAGCAATTTAATATATGCCTGCTATCTGGTGGGAGATGTAGCAATTTAATATAGGCCTGCTATCTGTTGGGAGATGTAACAATTTAATATAGGCCTGCTATCTGGTGGGAGATGTAGCAATTTAATATAGGCCTGCTATCTGGTGGGAGATGTAGCAATTTAATATAGGCCTGCTATCTGGTGGGGGATGTAGCAATTTAATATAGGCCTGCTATCTGGTGGGAGATGTAGCAATGTAATATAGGCCTGCTAAATGGTGGGAGATGTAGCAATTTAATATAGGCCTGCTATCTGGTGGGAGATGTAACAATTTAATATAGGCCTGCTATCTAGTGGGAGATGTAGTAATTTAATATAGGCCTGCTATCTGGTGGGAGATGTAACAATTTAATATAGGCCTGCTATCTGGTGGGAGATGTAGCAATTTAATATAGGCCTGCTATCTGGTGGGAGATGTAGCAATTTAATATAGGCCTGCTATCTGGTGGGGGATGTAGCAATTTAATATAGGCCTGCTATCTGGTGGGAGATGTAGCAATGTAATATAGGCCTGCTATCTGGTGTGAGATGTAGCAATTTAATATATGCCTGCTATCTGGTGGGACATGTAGCAATTTAATATAGGCCTGCTATCTGGTGGGAGATGTAGCAATTTAATATAGGTCTGCTATCTGGTGAGAGATGTAGCAATGTAATATAGGCCTGCTATCTGGTGGGAGATGTAGCAATTTAATATAGGCCTGCTATCTGGTGGGAGATGTAACAATTTAATATAGGCCTGCTATCTAGTGGGAGATGTAGTAATTTAATATAGGCCTGCTATCTGGTGGGAGATGTAGCAATTTAATATAGGCCTGCTATCTGGTGAGAGATGTAGCAATGTAATATAGGCCTGCTATCTGGTGTGAGATGTAGCAATTTAATATAGGCCTGCTATCTGGTGGGAGATGTAGCAATTTAATATAGGCCTGCTATCTGGTGGGAGATGTAGCAATTTAATATAGGTCTGCTATTTGGTGAGAGATGTAGCAATGTAATATAGGCCTGCTAAATGGTGGGAGATGTAGCAATTTAATATAGGCCTGCAATCTGGTGGGAGATGTAACAATTTTAATATAGGCCTGCTATCTGGTGGGAGATGTAGCAATTTAATATAGGCCTGCTATCTGGTGGGAGATGTAGCAATTTAATATAGGCCTGCTATCTGGTGGGAGATGTAGTAATTTAACATAGGCCTGCTATCTGGTGGGAGATGTAGCAATTTAATATAGGCCTGCTATCTAGTGGGAGATGTAGCAATGTAATATAGGCCTGGTATCTGGTGGGAGATGTAGCAATTTAATATAGGCCTGCTCTCTAGTGGGGGATGTAGCAATTTAATATAGGCCTGCTATCTGATGGGAGATGTAGCAATGTAATATAGGCCTGCTATCTGGTGGGAGATGTAGCAATGTAATATAGGCCTGCTATCTGGTGTGAGATGTAGCAATTTAATATAGGCCTGCTATCTGGTGGGAGATGTAGCAATTTAATATAGGTCTGCTATCTGGTGAGAGATGTAGCAATGTAATATAGGCCTGCTATCTGGTGGGAGATGTAGCAATTTAATATAGGCCTGCTATCTGGTGGGAGATGTAGCAATTTTAATATAGGCCTGCTATCTGGTGGGAGATGTAGCAATGTAATATAGGCCTGCTATCTGGTGTGAGATGTAGCAATTTAATATAGGCCTGCTATCTGGTGGGAGATGTAGCAATTTAATATAGGCCTGCTATCTGGTGGGAGATGTAGCAATTTAATATAGGCCTGCTATCTGGTGGGAGATGTAGCAATTTAATATAGGCCTGCCATCTGGTGGGAGATGTAGCAATTTAATATAGTCCTGCTCTCTAGTGGGAGATGTAGCAATTTAATATAGGCCTGCTATCTGGTGGGAGATGTAGCAATTTAATATAGGCCTGCTATCTGGTGGGAGATGTAACCGTTTAATATAGGCCTGCTATCTGGTGTGAGATGTAGCAATTTAATATAGACCTGATATCTGGTGGGAGATGTAGCAATGTAATATAGGCCTGCTATCTGGTGGGAGATGTAGCAATTTAATATAGGCCTGTTATCTGGTGGGAGATGTAGCAATTTAATATAGGCCTGCTATCTTGTGGGAGATGTAGCAATGTAATGTAGGCCTGGTATCAGGTGGGAGATGTAGCAATTTAATATAGGCCTGCTATCTGGTGGGAGATGTAGCAATTTAATATAGGTCTGCTATCTGGTGAGAGATGTAGCAATGTAATATAGGCCTGCTATCTGGTGGGAGATGTAGCAATTTAATATAGGCCTGCTATCTGGTGGGAGATGTAGCAATTTTAATATAGGCCTGCTATCTGGTGGGAGATGTAGCAATTTAATATAGGCCTGCTATCTGGTGGGAGATGTAGCAATTTAATATAGGCCTTATATCTGGTGGGAGATGTAGCAATGTAATATAGGCCTGCTATCTGGTGGGAGATGTAGCAATTTAATATAGGCCTGCTATCTGGTGGGATATGTAACAATTTAATATAGGCCTGCTATCTAGTGGGAGATGTAGTAATTTAATATAGGCCTGCTATCTGGTGGGAGATGTAACAATTTAATATAGGCCTGCTATCTGGTGGGAGATGTAGCAATTTAATATAGGCTTGCTATCTGGTGGGAGATGTAGCAATTTAATATAGGCCTGCTATCTGGTGGGGGATGTAGCAATTTAATATAGGGTGCTATCTGGTGGGAGATGTAGCAATGTAATATAGGCCTGCTATCTGGTGTGAGATGTAGCAATTTAATATAGGCCTGCTATCTGGTGGGAGATGTAGCAATTTAATATAGGCCTGCTATCTGGTGGGAGATGTAGCAATTTAATATAGGTCTGCTATCTGGTGAGAGATGTAGCAATGTAATATAGGCCTGCTATCTGGTGGGAGATATAGCAATTTAATATAGGCCTGCTATCTGGTGGGAGATGTAACAATTTAATATAGGCCTGCTATCTAGTGGGAGATGTAGTAATTTAATATAGGCCTGCTATCTGGTGGGAGATGTAACAATTTAATATAGGCCTGCTATCTGGTGAGAGATGTAGCAATGTAATATAGGCCTGCTAAATGGTGGGAGATGTAGCAATTTAATATAGGCCTGCTATCTGGTGGGAGATGTAGCAATTTAATATAGGCCTGCTATCTGGTGGGAGATGTAGCAATGTAATATAGGCCTGCTATCTGGTGTGAGATGTAGCAATTTAATATAGGCCTGCTATCTGGTGGGAGATGTAGCAATTTAATATAGGCCTGCTATCTGGTGGGAGATGTAGCAATTTAATATAGGCCTGCTATCTGGTGGGAGATGTAGCAATTTTAATATAGGCCTGCTATCTGGTGGGAGATGTAGCAATTTAATATAGGCCTGCTATCTGGTGGGAGATGTAGCAATTTAATATAGGCTTGCTATCTGGTGGGAGATGTAGTAATTTAATATAGGCCTGCTATCTGGTGGGAGATGTAGCAATTTAATATAGGCCTGCTATCTGGTGGGAGATGTAGCAATGTAATATAGGCCTGCTATCTGGTGGGAGATGTAGCAATTTAATATAGGCCTGCTATCTGGTGGGAGATGTAGCAATTTAATATAGGCCTGCTATCTGGTGGGAGATGTAGCAATTTAATATAGGCCTGCTATCTGGTGGGAGATGTAGCAATGTAATATAGGCCTGCTAAATGGTGGGAGATGTAGCAATTTAATATAGGCCTGCTATCTGGTGGGAGATGTAACAATTTAATATAGGCCTGCTATCTAGTGGGAGATGTAGTAATTTAATATAGGCCTGCTATCTAGTGGGAGATGTAGCAATTTAATATAGGCCTGCTATCTGGTGGGAGATGTAGCAATTTAATATAGGCCTGCTATCTAGTGGGAGATGTAGCAATGTAATATAGGCCTGCTATCTGGTGGGCGATGTAGCAATTTAATTTTGGCCTGCCATCTAGTGGGAGATGTAGCAATTTAATATAGGCCTGCTATCTGGTGGGAGATGTAGCTGTTTAATATAGGCCTGCTATCTAGTGGGAGATGTAGCAATGTAATATAGGCCTGCTATCTGGTGGGAGATGTAGCAATTTAATATAGGCCTGCTATCTGGTGGGAGATGTAACAATTTAATATAGGCCTGCTATCTAGTGGGAGATGTAGTAATTTAATATAGGCCTGCTATCTGGTGGGAGATGTAACAATTTAATATAGGCCTGCTATCTGGTGGGAGATGTAGCAATTTAATATAGGCCTGCTATCTGGTGGGAGATGTAGCAATTTAATATAGGCCTGCTATCTGGTGGGAGATGTAGCAATTTAATATAGGCCTGCTATCTGGTGGGAGATGTAGCAATGTAATATAGGCCTGCTATCTGGTGGGAGATGTAGCAATTTAATATAGGCCTGCTATCTGGTGGGAGATGTAGCAATTTTAATATAGGCCTGCTATCTGGTGGGAGATGTAGCAATTTAATATAGGCCTGCTATCTGGTGGGAGATGTAGCAATTTAATATAGGCTTGCTATCTGGTGGGAGATGTAGTAATTTAATATAGGCCTGCTATCTGGTGGGAGATGTAGCAATTTAATATAGGCCTGCTATCTGGTGGGAGATGTAGCAATTTAATATAGGCCTGCTATCTGGTGGGAGATGTAGCAATGCAATATAGGCCTGCTAAATGGTGGGAGATGTAGCAATTTAATATAGGCCTGCTATCTGGTGGGAGATGTAGCAATTTAATATAGGCCTGCTATCTGGTGGGAGATGTAGTAATTTAACATAGGCCTGCTATCTGGTGGGAGATGTAGCAATGTAATATAGGCCTGCTAAATGGTGGGAGATGTAGCAATTTAATATAGGCCTGCTATCTAGTGGGAGATGTAGCAATTTAATATAGGCCTGCTATCTGGTGGGAGATGTAGTAATTTAACATAGGCCTGCTATCTGGTGGGAGATGTAGCAATTTAATATAGGCCTGCTATCTAGTGGGAGATGTAGCAATGTAATATAGGCCTGCTATCTGGTGGGCGATGTAGCAATTTAATTTTGGCCTGCCATCTAGTGGGAGATGTAGCAATTTAATATAGGCCTGCTATCTGGTGGGAGATGTAGCTGTTTAATATAGGCCTGCTATCTAGTGGGAGATGTAGCAATGTAATATAGGCCTGCTATCTGGTGGGAGATGTAGCAATTTAATATAGGCCTGCTATCTGGTGGGAGATGTAACAATTTAATATAGGCCTGCTATCTAGTGGGAGATGTAGTAATTTAATATAGGCCTGCTATCTGGTGGGAGATGTAACAATTTAATATAGGCCTGCTATCTGGTGGGAGATGTAGCAATTTAACATAGGCCTGCTATCTGGTGGGAGATGTAGCAATTTAATATAGGCCTGCTATCTGGTGGGAGATGTAGCAATTTAATATAGGCCTGCTATCTGGTGGGAGATGTAGCAATGTAATATAGGCCTGCTATCTGGTGGGAGATGTAGCAATTTAATATAGGCCTGCTATCTGGTGGGAGATGTAGCAATTTTAATATAGGCCTGCTATCTGGTGGGAGATGTAGCAATTTAATATAGGCCTGCTATCTGGTGGGAGATGTAGCAATTTAATATAGGCTTGCTATCTGGTGGGAGATGTAGTAATTTAATATAGGCCTGCTATCTGGTGGGAGATGTAGCAATTTAATATAGGCCTGCTATCTGGTGGGAGATGTAGCAATGTAATATAGGCCTGCTATCTGGTGTGAGATGTAGCAATTTAATATAGGCCTGCTATCTGGTGGGAGATGTAGCAATTTAATATAGGCCTGCTATCTGGTGGGAGATGTAGCAATTTAATATAGGCCTGCTATCTGGTGGGAGACGTAGCAATGTAATATAGGCCTGCTATCTGGTGTGAGATGTAGCAATTTAATATAGGCCTGCTATCTGGTGGGAGATGTAGCAATTTAATATAGGCCTGCTATCTGGTGGGAGATGTAGCAATTTAATATAGGTCTGCTATCTGGTGAGAGATTTAGCAATGTAATATAGGCCTGCTAAATGGTGGGAGATGTAGCAATTTAATATAGGCCTGCTATCTGGTGGGAGATGTAGCAAATTTAATATAGGCCTGCTATCTGGTGGGAGATGTAGCAATTTAATATATGCCTGCTATCTGGTGGGAGATGTAGCAATTTAATATAGGCCTGCTATCTGTTGGGAGATGTAACAATTTAATATAGGCCTGCTATCTGGTGGGAGATGTAGCAATTTAATATAGGCCTGCTATCTGGTGGGAGATGTAGCAATTTAATATAGGCCTGCTATCTGGTGGGGGATGTAGCAATTTAATATAGGCCTGCTATCTGGTGGGAGATGTAGCAATGTAATATAGGCCTGCTAAATGGTGGGAGATGTAGCAATTTAATATAGGCCTGCTATCTGGTGGGAGATGTAACAATTTAATATAGGCCTGCTATCTAGTGGGAGATGTAGTAATTTAATATAGGCCTGCTATCTAGTGGGAGATGTAGCAATTTAATATAGGCCTGCTATCTGGTGGGAGATGTAGTAATTTAACATAGGCCTGCTATCTGGTGGGAGATGTAGCAATTTAATATAGGCCTGCTATCTAGTGGGAGATGTAGCAATGTAATATAGGCCTGCTATCTGGTGGGCGATGTAGCAATTTAATTTTGGCCTGCCATCTAGTGGGAGATGTAGCAATTTAATATAGGCCTGCTATCTGGTGGGAGATGTAGCTGTTTAATATAGGCCTGCTATCTAGTGGGAGATGTAGCAATGTAATATAGGCCTGCTATCTGGTGGGAGATGTAGCAATTTAATATAGGCCTGCTATCTGGTGGGAGATATAACAATTTAATATAGGCCTGCTATCTAGTGGGAGATGTAGTAATTTAATATAGGCCTGCTATCTGGTGGGAGATGTAACAATTTAATATAGGCCTGCTATCTGGTGGGAGATGTAGCAATTTAATATAGGCCTGCTATCTGGTGGGAGATGTAGCAATTTAATATAGGCCTGCTATCTGGTGGGAGATGTAGCAATTTAATATAGGCCTGCTATCTGGTGGGAGATGTAGCAATGTAATATAGGCCTGCTATCTGGTGGGAGATGTAGCAATTTAATATAGGCCTGCTATCTGGTGGGAGATGTAGCAATTTTAATATAGGCCTGCTATCTGGTGGGAGATGTAGCAGATTAATATAGGCCTGCTATCTGGTGGGAGATGTAGCAATTTAATATAGGCTTGCTATCTGGTGGGAGATGTAGTAATTTAATATAGGCCTGCTATCTGGTGGGAGATGTAGCAATTTAATATAGGCCTGCTATCTGGTGGGAGATGTAGCAATGTAATATAGGCCTGCTATCTGGTGGGAGATGTAGCAATTTAATATAGGCCTGCTATCTGGTGGGAGATGTAGCAATTTAATATAGGCCTGCTATCTGGTGGGAGATGTAGCAATTTAATATAGGTCTGCTATCTGGTGAGAGATGTAGCAATGTAATATAGGCCTGCTAAATGGTGGGAGATGTAGCAATTTAATATAGGCCTGCTATCTGGTGGGAGATGTAGCAATTTTAATATAGGCCTGCTATCTGGTGGGAGATGTAGCAATTTAATATATGCCTGCTATCTGTTGGGAGATGTAACAATTTAATATAGGCCTGCTATCTGGTGGGAGATGTAGCAATTTAATATAGGCCTGCTATCTGGTGGGAGATGTAGCAATTTAATATAGGCCTGCTATCTGGTGAGAGATGTAGCAATTTAATATAGGCCTGCTATCTGGTGGGGGATGTAGCAATTTAATATAGGCCTGCTATCTGGTGGGAGATGTAGCAATGTAATATAGGCCTGCTAAATGGTGGGAGATGTAGCAATTTAATATAGGCCTGCTATCTGGTGGGAGATGTAACAATTTAATATAGGCCTGCTATCTAGTGGGAGATGTAGTAATTTAATATAGGCCTGCTATCTGGTGGGAGATGTAACAATTTAATATAGGCCTGCTATCTGGTGGGAGATGTAGCAATTTAATATAGGCCTGCTATCTGGTGGGAGATGTAGCAATTTAATATAGGCCTGCTATCTGGTGGGGGATGTAGCAATTTAATATAGGCCTGCTATCTGGTGGGAGATGTAGCAATGTAATATAGGCCTGCTAAATGGTGGGAGATGTAGCAATTTAATATAGGCCTGCTATCTGGTGGGAGATGTAACAATTTAATATAGGCCTGCTATCTAGTGGGAGATGTAGTAATTTAATATAGGCCTGCTATCTGGTGGGAGATGTAACAATTTAATATAGGCCTGCTATCTGGTGGGAGATGTAGCAATTTAATATAGGCCTGCTATCTGGTGGGAGATGTAGCAATTTAATATAGGCCTGCTATCTGGTGGGGGATGTAGCAATTTAATATAGGCCTGCTATCTGGTGGGAGATGTAGCAATGTAATATAGGCCTGCTAAATGGTGGGAGATGTAGCAATTTAATATAGGCCTGCTATCTGGTGGGAGATGTAACAATTTAATATAGGCCTGCTATCTAGTGGGAGATGTAGTAATTTAATATAGGCCTGCTATCTAGTGGGAGATGTAGCAATTTAATATAGGCCTGCTATCTGGTGAGAGATGTAGTAATTTAACATAGGCCTGCTATCTGGTGGGAGATGTAGCAATTTAATATAGGCCTGCTATCTAGTGGGAGATGTAGCAATGTAATATAGGCCTGCTATCTGGTGGGCGATGTAGCAATTTAATTTTGGCCTGCCATCTAGTGGGAGATGTAGCAATTTAATATAGGCCTGCTATCTGGTGGGAGATGTAGCTGTTTAATATAGGCCTGCTATCTAGTGGGAGATGTAGCAATGTAATATAGGCCTGCTATCTGGTGGGAGATGTAGCAATTTAATATAGGCCTGCTATCTGGTGGGAGATGTAACAATTTAATATAGGCCTGCTATCTAGTGGGAGATGTAGTAATTTAATATAGGTCTGCTATCTGGTGGGAGATGTAACAATTTAATATAGGCCTGCTATCTGGTGGGAGATGTAGCAATTTAATATAGGCCTGCTATCTGGTGGGAGATGTAGCAATTTAATATAGGCCTGCTATCTGGTGGGAGATGTAGCAATTTAATATAGGCCTGCTATCTGGTGGGAGATGTAGCAATGTAATATAGGCCTGCTATCTGGTGGGAGATGTAGCAATTTAATATAGGCCTGCTATCTGGTGGGAGATGTAGCAATTTTAATATAGGCCTGCTATCTGGTGGGAGATGTAGCAATTTAATATAGGCCTGCTATCTGGTGGGAGATGTAGCAATTTAATATAGGCTTGCTATCTGGTGGGAGATGTAGTAATTTAATATAGGCCTGCTATCTGGTGGGAGATGTAGCAATTTAATATAGGCCTGCTATCTGGTGGGAGATGTAGCAATGTAATATAGGCCTGCTATCTGGTGGGAGATGTAGCAATTTAATATAGGCCTGCTATCTGGTGGGAGATGTAGCAATTTAATATAGGCCTGCTATCTGGTGGGAGATGTAGCAATTTAATATAGGTCTGCTATCTGGTGAGATGTAGCAATGTAATATAGGCCTGCTAAATGGTGGGACATGTAGCAATTTAATATAGGCCTGCTATCTGGTGGGAGATGTAGCAATTTTAATATAGGCCTGCTATCTGGTGGGAGATGTAGCAATTTAATATATGCCTGCTATCTGGTGGGAGATGTAGCAATTTAATATAGGCCTGCTATCTGTTGGGAGATGTAACAATTTAATATAGGCCTGCTATCTGGTGGGAGATGTAGCAATTTAATATAGGCCTGCTATCTGGTGGGGGATGTAGCAATTTAATATAGGCCTGCTATCTGGTGGGAGATGTAGCAATGTAATATAGGCCTGCTAAATGGTGGGAGATGTAGCAATTTAATATAGGCCTGCTATCTGGTGGGAGATGTAACAATTTAATATAGGCCTGCTATCTAGTGGGAGATGTAGTAATTTAATATAGGCCTGCTATCTGGTGGGAGATGTAACAATTTAATATAGGCCTGCTATCTGGTGGGAGATGTAGCAATTTAATATAGGCCTGCTATCTGGTGGGAGATGTAGCAATTTAAAATAGGCCTGCTATCTGGTGGGGGATGTAGCAATTTAATATAGGCCTGCTATCTGGTGGGAGATGTAGCAATGTAATATAGGCCTGCTATCTGGTGTGAGATGTAGCAATTTAATATAGGCCTGCTATCTGGTGGGACATGTAGCAATTTAATATAGGCCTGCTATCTAGTGGGAGATGTAGCAATTTAATATAGGTCTGCTATCTGGTGAGAGATGTAGCAATGTAATATAGGCCTGCTATCTGGTGGGAGATGTAGCAATTTAATATAGGCCTGCTATCTGGTTGGAGATGTAACAATTTAATATAGGCCTGCTATCTGGTGAGAGATGTAGCAATGTAATATAGGCCTGCTAAATGGTGGGAGATGTAGCAATTTAATATAGGCCTGCTATCTGGTGGGAGATGTAGCAATTTAATATAGGCCTGCTATCTGGTGGGAGATGTAGCAATGTAATATATGCCTGCTATCTGGTGTGAGATGTAGCAATTTAATATAGGCCTGCTATCTGGTGGGAGATGTAGCAATTTAATATAGGCCTGCTATCTGGTGGGAGATGTAGCAATTTAATATAGGTCTGCTATCTGGTGAGAGATGTAGCAATGTAATATAGGCCTGCTAAATGGTGGGAGATGTAGCAATTTAATATAGGCCTGCTATCTGGTGGGAGATGTAGCAATTTTAATATAGGCCTGCTATCTGGTGGGAGATGTAGCAATTTAATATAGGCCTGCTATCTGGTGGGAGATGTAGCAATTTAATATAGGCCTGCTATCTGGTGGGAGATGTAGTAATTTAACATAGGCCTGCTATCTGGTGGGAGATGTAGCAATTTAATATAGGCCGGCTATCTAGTGGGAGATGTAGCAATGTAATATAGGCCTGCTATCTGGTGGGAGATGTAGCAATTTAATATAGGCCTGCTCTCTAGTGGGAGATGTAGCAATTTAATATAGGCCTGCTATCTGGTGGGCGATGTAGCAATTTAATATAGGCCTGCCATCTAGTGGGAGATGTAGCAATGTAATACAGGCCTGCTATCTGGTGTGAGATGTAGCAATTTAATATAGGCCTGCTATCTGGTGGGAGATGTAGCAATTTAATATAGGCCTGCTATCTGGTGGGAGATGTAGCAATGTAATATAGGCCTGCTATCTGGTGGGAGATGTAGCAATGTAATATAGGCCTGCTATCTGGTGTGAGATGTAGCAATTTAATATAGGCCTGCTATCTGGTGGGAGATGTAGCAATTTAATATAGGCCTGCTATCTGGTGGGAGATGTAGCAATTTAATATAGGTCTGCTATCTGGTGAGAGATGTAGCAATGTAATATAGGCCTGCTAAATGGTGGGAGATGTAGCAATTTAATATAGGCCTGCTATCTGGTGGGAGATGTAGCAATTTTAATATAGGCCTGCTATCTGGTGGGAGATGTAGCAATTTAATATATGCCTGCTATCTGGTGGGAGATGTAGCAATTTAATATAGGCCTGCTATCTGTTGGGAGATGTAACAATTTAATATAGGCCTGCTATCTGGTGGGAGATGTAGCAATTTAATATAGGCCTGCTATCTGGTGGGAGATGTAGCAATTTAATATAGGCCTGCTATCTGGTGGGGGATGTAGCAATTTAATATAGGCCTGCTATCTGGTGGGAGATGTAGCAATGTAATATAGGCCTGCTAAATGGTGGGAGATGTAGCAATTTAATATAGGCCTGCTATCTGGTGGGAGATGTAACAATTTAATATAGGCCTGCTATCTAGTGGGAGATGTAGTAATTTAATATAGGCCTGCTATCTGGTGGGAGATGTAACAATTTAATATAGGCCTGCTATCTGGTGGGAGATGTAGCAATTTAATATAGGCCTGCTATCTGGTGGGAGATGTAGCAATTTAATATAGGCCTGCTATCTGGTGGGGGATGTAGCAATTTAATATAGGCCTGCTATCTGGTGGGAGATGTAGCAATGTAATATAGGCCTGCTATCTGGTGTGAGATGTAGCAATTTAATATAGGCCTGCTATCTGGTGGGACATGTAGCAATTTAATATAGGCCTGCTATCTGGTGGGAGATGTAGCAATTTAATATAGGTCTGCTATCTGGTGAGAGATGTAGCAATGTAATATAGGCCTGCTATCTGGTGGGAGATGTAGCAATTTAATATAGGCCTGCTATCTGGTGGGAGATGTAACAATTTAATATAGGCCTGCTATCTAGTGGGAGATGTAGTAATTTAATATAGGCCTGCTATCTGGTGGGAGATGTAGCAATTTAATATAGGCCTGCTATCTGGTGAGAGATGTAGCAATGTAATATAGGCCTGCTATCTGGTGTGAGATGTAGCAATTTAATATAGGCCTGCTATCTGGTGGGAGATGTAGCAATTTAATATAGGCCTGCTATCTGGTGGGAGATGTAGCAATTTAATATAGGTCTGCTATTTGGTGAGAGATGTAGCAATGTAATATAGGCCTGCTAAATGGTGGGAGATGTAGCAATTTAATATAGGCCTGCAATCTGGTGGGAGATGTAACAATTTTAATATAGGCCTGCTATCTGGTGGGAGATGTAGCAATTTAATATAGGCCTGCTATCTGGTGGGAGATGTAGCAATTTAATATAGGCCTGCTATCTGGTGGGAGATGTAGTAATTTAACATAGGCCTGCTATCTGGTGGGAGATGTAGCAATTTAATATAGGCCTGCTATCTAGTGGGAGATGTAGCAATGTAATATAGGCCTGGTATCTGGTGGGAGATGTAGCAATTTAATATAGGCCTGCTCTCTAGTGGGGGATGTAGCAATTTAATATAGGCCTGCTATCTGATGGGAGATGTAGCAATGTAATATAGGCCTGCTATCTGGTGGGAGATGTAGCAATGTAATATAGGCCTGCTATCTGGTGTGAGATGTAGCAATTTAATATAGGCCTGCTATCTGGTGGGAGATGTAGCAATTTAATATAGGTCTGCTATCTGGTGAGAGATGTAGCAATGTAATATAGGCCTGCTATCTGGTGGGAGATGTAGCAATTTAATATAGGCCTGCTATCTGGTGGGAGATGTAGCAATTTTAATATAGGCCTGCTATCTGGTGGGAGATGTAGCAATGTAATATAGGCCTGCTATCTGGTGTGAGATGTAGCAATTTAATATAGGCCTGCTATCTGGTGGGAGATGTAGCAATTTAATATAGGCCTGCTATCTGGTGGGAGATGTAGCAATTTAATATAGGCCTGCTATCTGGTGGGAGATGTAGCAATTTAATATAGGCCTGCCATCTGGTGGGAGATGTAGCAATTTAATATAGTCCTGCTCTCTAGTGGGAGATGTAGCAATTTAATATAGGCCTGCTATCTGGTGGGAGATGTAGCAATTTAATATAGGCCTGCTATCTGGTGGGAGATGTAACCGTTTAATATAGGCCTGCTATCTGGTGTGAGATGTAGCAATTTAATATAGACCTGATATCTGGTGGGAGATGTAGCAATGTAATATAGGCCTGCTATCTGGTGGGAGATGTAGCAATTTAATATAGGCCTGTTATCTGGTGGGAGATGTAGCAATTTAATATAGGCCTGCTATCTTGTGGGAGATGTAGCAATGTAATGTAGGCCTGGTATCAGGTGGGAGATGTAGCAATTTAATATAGGCCTGCTATCTGGTGGGAGATGTAGCAATTTAATATAGGTCTGCTATCTGGTGAGAGATGTAGCAATGTAATATAGGCCTGCTATCTGGTGGGAGATGTAGCAATTTAATATAGGCCTGCTATCTGGTGGGAGATGTAGCAATTTTAATATAGGCCTGCTATCTGGTGGGACATGTAGCAATTTAATATAGGCCTGCTATCTGGTGGGAGATGTAGCAATTTAATATAGGCCTTATATCTGGTGGGAGATGTAGCAATGTAATATAGGCCTGCTATCTGGTGGGAGATGTAGCAATTTAATATAGGCCTGCTATCTGGTGGGATATGTAACAATTTAATATAGGCCTGCTATCTAGTGGGAGATGTAGTAATTTAATATAGGCCTGCTATCTGGTGGGAGATGTAACAATTTAATATAGGCCTGCTATCTGGTGGGAGATGTAGCAATTTAATATAGGCTTGCTATCTGGTGGGAGATGTAGCAATTTAATATAGGCCTGCTATCTGGTGGGGGATGTAGCAATTTAATATAGGGTGCTATCTGGTGGGAGATGTAGCAATGTAATATAGGCCTGCTATCTGGTGTGAGATGTAGCAATTTAATATAGGCCTGCTATCTGGTGGGAGATGTAGCAATTTAATATAGGCCTGCTATCTGGTGGGAGATGTAGCAATTTAATATAGGTCTGCTATCTGGTGAGAGATGTAGCAATGTAATATAGGCCTGCTATCTGGTGGGAGATATAGCAATTTAATATAGGCCTGCTATCTGGTGGGAGATGTAACAATTTAATATAGGCCTGCTATCTAGTGGGAGATGTAGTAATTTAATATAGGCCTGCTATCTGGTGGGAGATGTAACAATTTAATATAGGCCTGCTATCTGGTGAGAGATGTAGCAATGTAATATAGGCCTGCTAAATGGTGGGAGATGTAGCAATTTAATATAGGCCTGCTATCTGGTGGGAGATGTAGCAATTTAATATAGGCCTGCTATCTGGTGGGAGATGTAGCAATGTAATATAGGCCTGCTATCTGGTGTGAGATGTAGCAATTTAATATAGGCCTGCTATCTGGTGGGAGATGTAGCAATTTAATATAGGCCTGCTATCTGGTGGGAGATGTAGCAATTTAATATAG